>NC_041391.1:611248038-611370339 GCF_002162155.2 Triticum dicoccoides | reverse complement strand
GTGGCGGCGGCGGCGCGATGGGCCGGGAGGGCCGGCTGCGGGCTCTCCGGGCCTGCGGCGAGGGCGGCGCGGCAGGCGAGTGGCGGCACGCCACGTGGCGGCGGCGGGGCGACTCGGACGTGTCCGGCTGCGGCCGGACGAATCTGCTAGGGTTAGGGGGGAAATGATCCGGAATTTTGGAAGGGGAAGTGTTTTTATAGGTAGAGGGAGCTAGGAGGCTCCAAATGGAGTGCGGTTTTCGGCCACGCGATCGTGATCGAACGACCGAGAGCATGGAGGGGAGTTAGATGGGTTTTGGGCCAGTTTGGAAGGGTGTTGGGCTGCAAAGAGAAAGGGGGGTTTCGGGCTGCGCGGTTAACCGTTGGAGTATCAAACGACCTCCAAATGGCACGAAACTTGACAGGCGGTCTACCGGTGCTATACCAAGGCTGCTTGGCAAACCTCGGGCCATTCCGAGAAAGTTTAACACCCGCTCACAACAAGAGACAAAAGGGGAACGCCAGAGGGCATAGGAGTGCCGGATTGCAGAACGGACAACGGGGAAAATGCTCGGATGCAAGAAACGAACACATATGCAAAATGAGATGCACATGATGACATGATAAAATGCAACACGCAAGCAAATGACATGGCAACAACGGCAAAAAAACTGGCAGACACCTGGCGCATCGAATCCGGGGCGTTACAACACTCCTCCACTAACAAGAGATCTCGTCCCGAGATCTTAGGACCGAGACGGAAGGGAAAATGGATGAGGTGAAACAAGAACTCAAGAGTAGAAGCGAAGAATCGAGAGCACTCGAGAAGAAGAGGTGAACGACGAGAATGACGAGAATCAAAAGCTCACTGAATCAGATAGACTATGAAACCACTCCGGTTAGAACGAGATATGAAACGAATAGTACTGAAAGGATTTAGGCAGCACTCCGGCTGAAAATGGAATGAATAGAACACGAGCTTGAGAGGATGGAATGATACTTGATGAAGACATGACACAAAACCTCCAGAAAGAATTGAAATAATGGAATGAAAAGAATTTAGAAGGAATGATTGAACGAAGTTGTTGAGAAAATCAACAACGAAAGAATAAGCTTGTTGTGGACTTATGGAAAACATCTCAAAATTATGAGCTGATCGCCGACCACAAGCGGAAAAGATTGAATAGCTGAGAAGAACGAAGAAATGCAAAACTCCACTTCAGAAGAAAATGAAGAATTATTTGCGCTTCGAGACGCGAGAAGAAAAGACGCTTGAACTCCACCAACGAGAATCTTGATGAACACTTGAAGAATGAATTAAATCATGAAGAACCACCATGAAGAACTCCGGTGACAAAAAGGATAATGAGATAGAATGAAGGATGAAAGAATAAGATGAGCCTTGCGATGATTTAGATAGAGGTTCCAACGAAGAGGTAGAGGAAATTTGAACTCCAGAAAAGAAAAGATGAAAACACTTGGAACTAGAATTTATTCATCAAGAACAAACTCCGAAGGAAAGGATTAATCACTTTGATGAAATAAGAATAAGATTTATTGTATGCTTATCCTTCATCAAATTAAATTGATGACAAGCAATGGATTTTGCATACTACTTATTCTTCTTGAAAGGATTAAGAAGAGACATATCGCAAACTTGAGAAGGTCTTCCTGAACCACCGGTAGGTTTGAAAGAACGAATGGATTGATACGATAACAAAGGAAAAAGAATCTGAATGAACCACCGTAAGAATTCTAAAATGACTGATGAAAGAGACTTAATCACCGGGAAGAATTAGAAGAACAAATATGCTAGAGGGGATTTAGATGCAAAAGGACAAGGAGATCATGAGCTGACTAAAAAAATCACTTGAACGGAGCACCGGGATAAATGGATAACGATAACTGGAATGAGAGGACTAAGAATTCTTCTGGAACGATGGCCACAGGTGAAGCAAAACAGAAATCAACTCCTGAAATACTCCGGATGGGTGAGAAAAGGAATATCTGACAAATGGAATAATTCAAGAGGATAGCATGAAGCTAGAACCACGGAACTTCGAGTGGACGGACAAGAATTTTGAGGAAAACTCTTCTTCGATCTTCAAATGACGACGAGCAACACCACTAAAATTACTGAGATACTCTGGGAGAATGAAAAGCGAAGGGGTTAAGCCCACAATGAAAAGAATTTGAACACGATCTTGGAGAAGGCATGTGACTGATGGAATCCATTCTTACGTCACACTTTGAAAAGAATTTGAGAATAACTCCGGGTGAATTAGAAGAGTCAGGTAGGATCCTGGGAAAAGACCTGTGGGTTAGGGCCCACAAAAGAGAAAAGCACCGTTGGAAAGGGATGTTGAGCAGATAGATGAAGCACCGGAACAATTGAAATATTTGAATGAGGTGACAACCTCGAATTAATTGGAACATAGACGAATCTCCTGAGATGTCTTGAAATCCAGAATGATTAAATGGCGAGAGGCAAACGAGCAAGGAAAACACTTGAGCCGAGGGAACGAATATAATCTACCGAAAACTTGAATTGAATCCACTGGAAAAGAAAAAGAGATGAAGAATGTCAAACGAGACGAGAATTCACCAGTTAAAATAATTTACGAAAGACTGAAGAGGCTCCACACGGATGAAATTGATGCTCGAAAGAGACTCAGGCTCCGGGAAGAAAGGGTGGGAGGGCGGGAAAACAAAGGCAACTTGGGAGGGGAAACCGACGAATATCTTGAAGAGGAAACACCGGTTGAAATCATTGAGGAGAGAGAGCAAAAACTTCACACGAGTAGGATGGATACTCGATTATGGACTCCGGTTCCAAGAAGAAAAGAGGGTGGGCGGGTGGTAAAAGAAAACAACTAATGATTGAACTTGGCAAAGATGAAGAGGCTCGAGTCAACTTGACGAGAAATGCACCGGATCAAAAGAGCTGAGAACCAACGATCGGAAAACCAACTGCGTGATCCTAAAGAAAAATTTGAAAGGGAAGAGAAGTAATTCAAAACACCTACGTCAAGATTCCTTACCAGAGCGACTAAGGGGCTGAGGAGTAAAAAGAATTCCTACTCTCCGATATAACTAGACTCCGAAAACAGTTTTCTTCTATACTCAACAACGGCCAAACTACATGATCAATCAAGGGGGCTCCTAAGGTCGGTCGAGGCTCTGATACCAACTTGTCACGCCCAATATGCGACCCTATCCAAAAGGAACTCGAAGGTCCCACCAAGGATAGACCCGCATATTGGAACACTTTTGCAAGGTGGATATCATTACATCAACATTACATAATAGATGGGGATACATACAAGAGGCATCCAATGCCACACGTATACAACAATATATCATTACACAATATCAACATCCGACTACGGATGAAACACAAACAGAAGCTCAAATGATATCCACCCTGCTAGCCCAGGCTGCCGACCTGGAACCTATCCCCTGATCGAAGAAGCAGAAGAAGAACTCAACGCAAGCAAGCATCGCTCTCGCGTCATGATCATCGAATAACCTGTACCTGCAACTGATGTTGTAGTAATCTATGAGCCACGAGGACTCAACAATCCCATTACCATGGGTATCAAGACTAGCAAGGCTTAAAGGGAAAGGAAGGGGTAAAGTGGTGAGGTTGCAGCAGCGACTAAGCATATATGGTGGCTAACATACGCAAATAAGAGCGAGAAGAGAGCAAGCGGAACGGTCGTGAAGCTAGCAATGATCAAGAAGTGATCCTGAACTCCTACTTATGTCAAACATAACCCAGAAACCGTGTTCACTTCCCAGACTCCGCCGAAAAGAGACCATCACGGCTACACACACGGTTGATGCGTTTTAATTCGGATCTGGTGTCAAGTTATCTACAACCGGACATTAACAAATTCCCATCTGCCTATAACCGCAGGCACGGCTTTTGAAAGATTATACCCTGCAGGGGTGTCCCAACTTAGCCCATGATAAGCTCTCACGATCAACGAAGGATATACCTTCTCCCAGGAAGACCCGATCAGACTCGGAATCCCGGTTTACAAGACATTTCGACAATGGTAAAACAAGACCAGCAAGACCGCCCGATGCGCCGACAATCCCGATAGGAGCTGCACATATCTCGTTCTCAAGGCAACACCGGATAAGCTAAGCGTACAGGTACCGACGTAACCCAAGTTGCCAAGGGATGGTCCCGCACGGTGCTCTAGTTTGGACCAACACTTAGACAAGCATTGGCCCGGGGGGGCTGTAATAAAGATGACCCTTGGGTTAATTACTCCCAAGGGAAATATAGGTGGTGGTGAGGCAAATGGTAAAACCAATGTTGGGCCTTGCTGGAGGAGTTTTATTCAAAGCGAACTGTCAAGGGGGTCCCATAAATCACCCGACCGTGTAAGGAACGCAAAATCCGGGAACATAACACCGGTATGATGGAAACTAGGACGGCAAGAGTGGAACAAAACACCAGGCATAAGGCCGAGCCTTCCACCCTTTACCAAATATATAGATGCATTAATGATAATATAAGAGATATTGTGATATCCCAACAAAATCCTGTCCACCATGGAGCAATCTTCAACTTCACCTGCAACTAGCAACGCTATAAGAGGGGCTGAGCAAAAGCGATAACATAGCCAAACAACGGTTTGCTAGGAATGGTGTCAAAGGTTAGAGGTTCATGGCAATTTGGGAGGCTTGATGAGCAAAAGATAGGCAACGCAGCAAAGCGATAGAATGACGCAACTAGCATAGCAATGATAGTAGTGGGATCCAGGGTAGCGGCCATCTTGCCTGAAATCCCGCTAGGAAGAAGAACGAGTCCATGAAGAAGACAAATGGATGAAGCCGAACCAAGCGTAGACGAACGATCCTCACGATCGCAACGAAACGGGAACTATCGAGAAGAAGCACACGACATGGTAAACACACCACACATGAACAAGGCATGATGCACAACAAGCATGATGCAATACAAGACTACATGAAGCTACTAATGGCAAGAGATGATGCAAACAAGAACAACACATCAAGGCAAGTTTAAATGAGGCCGGGAACAACATATAACAATTCCGATAAGTCCTCATATGCAAATTTCGAAATTGGTCCAGATCTGAATAAACATTATGTTCAAGTTGCTAAACAGCAAGTTAATATGCAGCAAGATGATCTACACGAGATTCTAGTCAAGTTACATATAAAGTTCATTTAGTTCGGAGCTACGGCCTAGAAGATATGAGCAAAACAAGTTAAACATGGCATTGATGCAAAATGCATACAAACATCAAGCAAACACCTCAAAACAAGGATGCAACATGATAATACGAAGCTACAGACAAAAACAAGCAAGTTTCATATAGAGCACACTCAAAACGGAGCAACGGTTCAACACACACACACACTATACAAGATATGACAACAATCTGTCCAAAACAGCAACTAGGCATATTGCAAGCATCAAAACAACATGCTACAGCATCTCAACATGAAAACAAAAGACATGGGCATGATGTACAGGTAAAGCATAACAAAACATGAACACTGAGCTATCTCCAAAAATCACTAGAACATGCTCAAACACACATGGCAAGAATGCAAATAATATCAGTTTCAGACTTTGCAGAAATTAACATCAGGTTGCAATGTTTAGAGCTATCAAACAACATGTTACAGGAACTTATCATGGCAAACAAAGACATGGAATGAATCTACTAAACCCATAGATCAAAAGTCCCTTACTGGCCATGAGCCAAAAAGGATCAGAAAATATGATGGCACCCATGTAAACATAGCAAGTTATAATACAGATTCATCCATGGCAGGAACAGAATTATGAAGGCATGTTGGTGAGCTTGTACCACTCACCACAGAGCAAAACATGGCATGGCAAGGCAACCAACACTAAGAAGACATGTTTGTGAAGCTAAGCATGGCAAGAGCAAGTCCATAGGGTGCATGGAACACAAGCAACAATCATAGAAACAACTGAACTTAATGTTAACAGGCTGACAACAACATTATCAAGCAACTTTGGAGCATGAAAACAACTATCTACAGCAGGCTATAATTGCAACCAGGGGCATGAATGGATAGAGCATAACATGTTGAACAAAACATATTTAGTGATCATCTCCAGATTATGCATAGAATGACTTGTAGCAGCAGGTTTACATAGCATCACGAAATAACAGATTCAGCCTAGCAAAACAGCAACATCAAGTACACTACTTAACAAGCTCAATTCACTCACCACATGCAAAAGTAGAGCACGAAAATGACATGCTAGACTACTCCATAATTGCAACCAAGAGCATTAATGGATAGACAATAACCAGATGTTCAAAACATCCTTACTGAAGTATCTCAAAATATGCATGGATCTCTCTGTAGCAACATGTTTACATGGCATCAAAATAATAGCAGAACAGGGACTAAAAACAGCAACATTACGAAGCCTAGTTTGCATGCTTGTGCTAGTCACCACATTGATCACAAAAATACATGGTAAGCACCTCTGTAAAGAAGACATGGCATAGTTCAAAACACATGTAGACATCAACCTCATAGGATGCACACATCAATCATCGCAAAATGACAAAAGAGCTAGTTCTATTAACAGACAGCAGCCAACATCATGAAGCACTCTTGCAACAATGATTCATGCATCAAGATGGCCTCAAATGAAAATGATGCAATGGAATGAAATGAAGTACTCGTTGAGGCGAACAATTTGACATATTACATGCACAAAACGGAGCTACGGATGCAGAGATACGATGCGATGAACATGGCATGATAATGTGACAGAAAATGACTTGGAGGATTTCAGGGGTCTAGGAAAAGTCAACCTATCGTTTTGGATCTTAGATCCGGAGGGTTTCGCCGGAGTTTCGCCGGGGTTTCGCCAGAGAGGAGGGAGAGATGGGGGCGTCGGTCGGATCCGGGCCGAGGAGGAGGGGGTCGGCCGGCGACAGGGCTCCTGGAGGCGCGAGGCGGCGGCCGCGGGAGCTCGCCGGCTCCGGGACGGCGGCGTCGACGGGCGGCGAGGCGGGCCGGGGGACCGCCGGAGTGCGGCGCCGGCGATGGGGAGGCGGCGGCGCGGGAGGAGGACGAGTCCGGGCGGCCGGGACGCGGACGCGCGCGGCGGCGGCGGCGCGATGGGCCGGGAGGGCCGGCTGCGGGCTCTCCGGGCCTGTGGCGGGGGCGGCGCGGCAGGCGAGTGGCGGTGCGCCACATGGCGGCGGCGGGACGAATCTGCTAGGGTTAGGGGGAAATGATCCGGAATTTCGGAAGGGGATGTGTTTTATAGGTAGAGGGAGCTAGGAGGCTCCAAATGGAGTGCAGTTTTCGGCCACGCGATCGTGATCGAACGACCGAGAGCATGGAGGGGAGTTAGATGGGTTTTGGGCCAGTTTGGAAGGGTGTTGGGCTGCAAAGAGAAAGGGGGGGTTTCGGGCTGCGCGGGTAACCGTTGGAGTATCAAACGACCTCCAAATGGCACGAAACTTGACAGGCGGTCTACCGGTGCTATACCAAGGCCGCTTGGCAAACCTCGGGCCATTCCGAGAAAGTTTAACACCCACTCATAACAGGAGACAAAAGGGGATTGCCGGAGGGCATAGGAGTGCCGGATTGTAGAACGGACAACGGAGAAAATGCTCGGATGCAAGAAACGAACACGTATGCAAAATGAGATGCACATGATGACATGATAAAATGCAACTCGCAAGAAAATGACATGGCAATGACGGCGAAAAACTGGTAGACACCTGGCGCATCGAATCCGGGGCGTTACAATAGACCCATCCAGAATAAGTCAAAATAATGCCACCTTCAATGGAGTGATTCCAGGCATCGTGGCCCACTGCTGGGGCTCCCTCTTATTAGAAGTAACATTTGGTTCTCCCGACAACTTCAGAAGCGAGAACTTACTCTTCAACATCGCTCCCTTCAGCAGCGATTATCATGCATTGCTTGGAAGAATGGCCTTCACTTGCTTTAATGCAATACGGAACTATGCCTGCCTTAAACTCAAGATGCCCGGTCCACACGGCATCATAACGGTTAGCGGAAACACAGAGCTGTATGCGGCAGCTCCCGCTGCCGGACTCTAGGCGGCCTCTCCCACCGGAATGCATGACAGGTCGACAAGACCACCAGAATGCATGACAGGTCGACATGCCTCCCGCTCCCGCTGCCGGAGTCCAGTACACCTTTTTTCACAACAGCTCGGATAAACCCGAGCTAGGTACTGTACATGTGTCCCCATAAATAATACAAGGGGCTGCAGACATAACAAAGCCCACAATTTGGCTTGCCTCTTTAATAGGCAAATATTCTCGAACATCCATCGAGAATAACTAATTTTTTGCATGCCCACTCTTTTTTATGAGTTTTCGTTTTTACAGACGCTATTTGTGCGACACCCTTCCAGGATACGGCACAACGGAGACAAAGGCGCAGACGTGCAGCAGGGCCCCGCTCAAAGGTTTCTCTTTAGATTAAGCCCCTGTGTAAACCTTCTTTACTGTCTTTTGTTGCTTGACATCCCATGGGAATTTCATACAACTATAAGGGACACTGCCGTTATAGGCTTTTTTGCCACGACAGATCAATGCATGTACCTGGAATTACAGGGTCAAGGGCGTTCTTCCGCCCAGTATATGTTATAAAGTACGAATACCCTCGGGAGTGTTCGGCGTCGCAAGTTTGGTCTTATATGCATCAGCTCCGAATCTTGTCTTTGGTCAAATGTTGTGTTAGCCCGGCTCCTGGGTTTGCTGCCCTACGTTCCGTTCTATCGGCTAAGGCGGCCAAAGGAGAACTACTGCGATTGTGCCCTGGTTATTCCGGATGAGCACCTCAGTAGAGAAAGCCGAAAACTGACTATCATGATATAGCGAGAGACTGGTCAACCACTCGAAGACTCCCCGGAATCTATAGGATTCCTCCGCATTAACGACGGATCGGTTTTCCGGTCAAGTACGCACACTGTATCCGGATGCACGCGGAAGTACCAGGGGCTACATAGTAGTCACACCTTTCAAACTCCTACGGCTAAGTGAAAGCGTTACATCTATATAGTCCGGTTGCCTGGTTCGACGTGTGATCACCTCCTTAATGGACCAAGACGTCGGATCAAGTGTGTTACGCCTCTCTTTTCGAACACCCCCGCATTATATGCATGGGGGCTGAAGCCAACGACTGCTAACTTCCACGTTATATGCATACATTAATGGCCATACATGAGACATCATAACACTTCTAGGCAAAAGTATAAACACGACCTCTATAATTAAACACATAATTGTTTACAACTAACAGAATCGTCACTCAAACATGACATTCTTTGAGCACTAAGCCTCTATTCTATGGGCACCTTCTACGACCTGCTCAAAATAGTGCTCGACTAGGTCCTGGCGTCCTGCCGGACCCTGGGTTGCAATGCTGGTGACCTCCATATACGCCCAGTATGTTTTCACACGGGCAAGAGCCATCCGCGCACCCTCTATGCACGCCGATCTCTTCACGGCATCGATTTGCGCTCTGGCGCCAAATAATTGTTGCACCAAACCAAAGTAACTGTTCGGCTTCGGCCCCTTGGGCCACAGATGGTCTATCACAGACCTCATTGCAAGGCCGGACAGCCTATGGAGCTCGGCTATAGCAGCCATCTTCTCACTCAAGGGTAAGGAGCGCACTGGAGCATTAAATTGCGACCAGAACAGCCTTTCCATTTTGTTATCTTCATGATCCTTGAATAACTTGGTCGCATCAGCTGCACTCTTCGCCAAGTCCACATACTCATCTGCGGCGCTCCACAGCTTATCCAACGGAGCATACTTTGGATCTAAAAACTTCATCCGCAACAAATACGGATTTCCAGCCGCGATTTCTCTGGCTTGTCGAAGTTCCTCCCGTGCATCTCTAATCTGAGAGCTCGTCTCCTTAGCCGAATCTAGTGCCTTCTTCAGGTCAGCCGCCTTCGCTTGATTCTCCTTCTCGAGAAGCTCATACCGGCCGGCGGCGTCCCTCAGCTCCACAGCCATCTCGGCTATCCTTTCTTCGCTTCGGAAATGAGCGGCCTGTTCAGCTTTCAATTCTTCGGCTGCCTTTAGAGCAGCCTCATTGCTAACTCGGGCTTGTTCCTTGGCTAGGGCAAGCTCCGCCCCCAGGGCCTCAACGGCAGCAGCTCCGCCTGCAACTACATCACATTACATTAATATTACAACCTTCTTACAATTTCCCAAAACAGATGTGGATATAGGAACGCATACTCTGCGACTCCTCGAATCGCTTGTTCACAAGCGTGACGTCGGCCTCCACCACGTCAATCTGCCGCCTCAATTCGGCGCATTCAGCGGTCTGGTCTATTGCTGAACCCTTAGCAACCCGCACATCAGTACAAGTGCAATCATTATCTGGGAGTGTGATCCTCCGTTTGCCGCCATGGGCTGGCACCCACAGTCTCAGGGGCTACTATCTATACAGAGTGCATGTATCGCGTGCGGTACAACTAAAAGGTGCGTATTTTTGCGGCTTACCTCAAAGCCGTTGAGCAGGCTCCTGAAAGCCTCGTTTAAATCGCTTGTGGTGGAGGAGATTTTCTCCAACACCGTACGCATTAGTGTACGATGATCCTCCAAGAGAGCAGCTGACTCCAGGAGGCCCGTCGGCGTGTTCGGTCGGACACCGGACTCTCCCGGACCCTTTTCATGGTCCGCCACGGGAGCCGAACGCGCTGGGCTCAGGGCGGCCGAAGTGTTTGCTTCCGGCTCCATTGGATCTGGACTCCTCCGCGACGATACCTCAGGGTCACCCGCCTCACGGGGCGGAGAGGTAGGTGGGGTTTCACTCTCCATCATCTCCGAAAGAAGACCCCCCAAGGACGAACCCTGTTGAGATGAACTGCTGACTGGACTACAAAAAACAGGTCCTGGTTATTACTCTCAGAGGAAAAAGCAATAAGTTCCTTGTTTAATTAAACTTACAGCTCAGTGGAGGGCTGGCCCGTTAGCGGGCACAGTGCGGTGAGGACGCCCTTCGGGGCAGGGGCCTTTGGTGAAGTTCTCTTCCCTTGTTTAGGCACCCCCGTCTCCAAGTCTTCAGAGGCAGCCCTTTTCTTCCCGCGGGGGGAGGAAACCCCAGGTTCACCCTCCCAATTATCCTCCTCCATGGAGACATTAATTCCCCCGGTTCGGATGCACAATGTGTGAGGCCCACTCTTGGCCTCCCCACTCCTCCCTTCCTCTTTCCTCGATGGCACTTGACTTAACGTCTGCTCGAGCATCTTTGCTATGACTGAACTGGGCGAGCCTTCGGGAAGTGGGGCCGGACACCTGATTCTCTCCGCCTTGCTAAGCCAATCCTGGTTGCGGACAGTATTCAGAACAATGCTATGACAAATATAAGCAAAGTGTTCGGTTATAGGGTTACTTACTTGGGTATCTGGGCGGTTGCAGCTCAGACCCGCATCCTCGGTGGTGTCCAGACACTTTATTGGTGGTTCGAAGAACAACTTATACATCCCTTCGGGCATCATGCCGAGGAAGTGCTGAATGGTTCGCGGGCCTTCTGGATTGAACTCCCACATTCGGAGAGGCCGACGTTTGCATGGCAGGGCCCGCTGAACTAGGATTACCTGTTTGACAAGACTAATGTCCCTCTCGAGAAGCTCCTGAATGCGTCTCTTTAGCATCGGTACATCGTTTGCAGGTCTCCAGTTCAGTCCCACGTTGGCCCATGACGCCAGTTGAGGTGGAGGGCCCGAGCGGAAGGCGGGTGCGTCCGCCCACTTTGAGCCTCGAGGAGCTGTGACATAGAACCACCTCCATTGCCATAAATCAGATGCCTCCAGGAAGGAGCCTTCGGGCCACGGGGCATCAACATTCCTGCTTATTATCGCGCCTCCGCACTCTGCGTGTCGCCCCTCGATCATCTTCGGCTTCACATTGAAAGTCTTGAGCCATAAGCTGAAGTGGGGGGTAATGTGGAGGAAGGCCTCACACACGACGATAAACGACGAGATGTGGAGGATGGAATCCAAAGGTAGATCGTGGAAATCTAGCCCGTAGTAGAACATAAGCCCCCTCACGAAGGGGTCAAGAGTAAGACCCAAGCCCCGGAGGAAGTGGGAGACAAATAAGACGCTCTCATTGGGCTCGGGAGTGGGGATAACCTATTAGGGAGCAGGAAGCCTATGCTTGACATCGGCGGTCAAATACCCGGCCTCCCTGAGCTTCGCAATATCCTCCTCTGTGACAGACGAAGCCATCCATTGGCCTTGATGGTCAGATCCGGACATGACCGAAGATCCAGGGTGCTTAGGCTCGAGCTTTGGGTGTTGGAACTCAGGCTGCGAGATGTGCGAGCGTGGAGATAGAGGGACATGCCTCAGCTCCTTTATAAATGGGGGGGGGGGGAATATCATGCGTCCCCAAACATGGTCGTTCGGGACTTGCCTAAAAGCACGGGGTTATGCCAACAGGCACAGTTGGATTACCCATACCCGTATTGATGAGGATCCCGTGGTAAGGGGGACACGATCTCTGCTCTGACAAGACGTGCCAAGGAAACCGCCTCGCGGTATGTGCGGTAGCAAGTTGTAAAAACGGTTCGAATAAAAACCGGACCGTGGCGTGATGTCACTTTTCGAAGAGTTGTCAGTAGATTAGATTCGTGGGTTATTATTCTCTCTATGGTGGTATATGGAATTTTATCTTGCAGAGCCGGACACGGTCCTTGTGTTCGGAATTTATCTTGGAGTATTTGGAGATGGAACCCACCTCGCAATGTCGAAGCCAATCTACGTGCCGGACTCATCGTCATTGAAGCCTGGTTCAGGGGCTACTGAGGGAGTCCTGGATAAGGGGGTATCCGGACAGCCGGACTATATACTTTGGCCGGACTGTTGGACTATGAAGATACAAGATAGAAGACTTCATCCTGTGTCCGGATAGGACTCCCCTTGGCGTGGAAGGCAAGCCTGGCGATTCAGATGTAGATCTCCTCCTCTGTAAACCGACTATGTAACCCTAGCCCCCTCCGGTGTCTATATAAACCGGAGGGTTTAGTCTGTAGGACAGAAGAACAATCATACCATAGGCTAGCTTCTAGGGTTTAGCCTCTCTGATCTCGTGGTAGATCAACTCTTGTAATACTCATATCATCAAGATCAATCAAGCAGGAAGTAGGGTATTGTCGGCGTTTTGGGAACGGGGGTCCCCAGACTTGCGTGCCTGCGGCCTGCGGCGTGGCTCTAGGGGCGGCCCAGCATGGCCCATCTTCATCAACACGAGTTCAAGACCCTCGCGAGGGGCCAAGCCTCGCGGGGCGGACGACACGAGGCTTCCTTAGGCATGGCCTCATCAGGCTGGCTCGCGAGGAGGCAGAGAGATCAAGGCGGGGTACCTCGCGAGGTGCCCATGACGCAAGCCATGACGACCAAGGGCGCCTGGCGGGCGCCAGCCCACGCACTGTCCTTCTTTCCTCTTTGGTGCAAAGGGGGCAAGCGCAGGCGAGAGCTTCAAGCAAAGGCATCCATTTCGGTGCAACAATACCAAGATCAGTAGAACAGCATGATGGAAGTCATCGTGGAGCCCAAGCCGGCGTCACCACCAGAGCCTTTGGCAGGCGAGTACCAACTTTACTCAGGATAGGTGTACTAGATGTTCCCCTTCAAAATGGTCAATTGTTGGCGCCCTTCCCGCTCAATATTTGGGAGGAGGCCCAGGGCCTTTGCCTATAAATAGGACTAGCCACCCACAAGGTAGGGAGAGGGAAATCAATCGGACCCTAACCTAGAAACTAGTAGAGAGAAATCAATCGGACCCTCACCTAGAAACCAGTAGAGAGAGCAACTGAACTCCCTGAGCAGTTCATTGCACCTGCCAAGAACAGACCCTCGCGAGGCTGTTCTTCCTTGTACTGTTCATCATCAGCCCAAGAGGCAATCCACCACACCACACACTGGAGTAGGGTATTACACCGCAATGGTGGCGTGAACCAGTATAAACCCTGTGTCTCTCATGTTGTTCCTTTGGTTGCTTAGTTCATAGCGAGGTGGTGAGGAGCAGGTAGGCAGAGGGCTAAATCTACGCGCGCACCCCAGTGTTCGAATCTAGAGGGTCTGCCGGAACCCGAAATCTGACATTTGGCGCGTCAGGTAGGGGTGCGCCAGAATCCACCTTCTGCCGCTTCGCGTCCCGTCGCATCGTCATCATCATGTCCGGCGACTAGGCATGCAACCCTGATCCTTGGGCGGCCTGGCCCGCCCACGCAGAACCGCTCGCCCCGGGCAACCCAGCGCCCCAGGTAGCTCGCGGTCCGCAAGGCGCTGCGGGCCGCGGGCGGCGCGGACAGGCGGCGACAGCTCTCACGATGTGGCAGGCGCGGTCGGCGGCGAGGGCTTCCCACCACGCCGCGGCTGCGGCGCCGTACACCCGACGGGAGTAGGCGAACTCAAGGGCCGCTCTCACCGTGGCTCGAGAGCTGCTGCAGTGCAGGCTGCTGGAAGGCGGCCACGATGTGCTGCTAGAGCTGGTGGCAGAGCTCCTGGGCTTCGCCGCCTCGGGGGCTCCCCCCTTCTGCACCCTACTCCCACCTCAGGTCCAGGGTGGCCTGTCAGGGGGCTCCGTGCACTCCCGTGCGGCCCCAGGCGGGCTCCAAGGGCACCCCAACGCCGGCCAGGCTGTCAATGCTGGGCCAGCAGAGGCGCTACCTCCACCCCCGGCCATCGAAGTAGGACTCGCCACAACCCACGACCCCGGTGGGCCGCCGTGCTACCACCCCCAGGTGGGCGCCTCAAGCAGCACTTCATGGCATGCGGGGCACTACGGCGCGGTCTTCGGGATGGCAGCCCCAGAAGAGTACATGCCTCATATGATGGACCAAGGGCGCGCCCATGAGGACGAACAAGGCTCGCTCCTCGGCCCAAGCTGGGGGGACGAGGCGCCGGAAGCTGAACTCTTCCATGAGCCCCGAGAAGGCCCCGTTGGCTACGCTGGAAACAACGAGTATCAGGTACCACTAATCCCCCAGGAGCATGCATACGCCAACCGTGGATCGCAAGAAGTGCAGGTCACGACAATGGGTGGCTGCCCCACTCCCGCAATTTCCTACCCCTCAGGAGGAGGGCACCGGGGGCTACAGGAGAGGGGCCAAGACCCTACGTCACCACCGCGGTGTTCGGAGCAAGGCATCCTCAGGAGGTAGGCCCTCTGCTGGGGAGGTGCCCCCAGAGCCTGCCCCTAGCAGAGGACCTGTGGTCATCGGGGGAACCCCTGGCAACCACTCTACCCCATCGGCAGCGTCCTGGTTTCCGGTCGTCGTCGATGGCACTAGAGTGTGGTGCAAGGCGGGACCCTCGTCTAGTGATATGAAGCAAGGCCGGTACCTGTGAGGAAGGCCCAGTGCCTGTGAAGCTCGCCGCCCCGTGACACTCTCACGTAATAATGAGTGGGGCTGTAAACGCCCCGGAGTCTCAGGGGTGCCGGCCTCAGGCCCTGGGGCTCCCTCCTACGCCCAATAGCAGCACTTAGCTCCGTGCTAGTGAGAAGACGTCCAAGACTAGACTAGGTGCCAGATGCGGCCTTTTTCTGCTCTCGTTGCTTTTCCCCTTGGCAGTCGTTTTTCCCTTGTTGGATTTCAAGTTGGATTTAAGCTCGAAGATTTGCGTGTGTTTGGGGAAGGGGTGTTTAGTCTCGTTCGAGCAATCTCTTGCGTTCTGGTTACCACTCCGCCTCAGCTGCCTCCCCTCGTGAGCCCCTCGCGAGCCGGGCCAGACCTAGCTTGCGTGCAGCCCAGACTGCCGACGCCGCGCCCTCTCAGGAGGTTTTCAGTACAGGTTCGATGGGTTCATTCAGGAGACGCTCGAGGCACCACAACCCTCCTCAGGCTAGCTCGAGGCCCTAGCAGGTCAAAGGTAAACAAGCCCACCGACTCGTCGCCAAGCCAGTCGCTTGGCGCAGGCATACGGGTGATATCGCATCTACTAATACGCCGAATATGAGTTTTACATGAGGGTTCCCCCTCCCAAAATGCTCTTACAATCTTCAGGGCAAGGCCCGAACTCTATTTACGCAGGGTAAGGAAGCAGAGACAACACGCAGTCAGTCGGATAAATCCCCCAATGCATCCTCATGGGCGCCTCCTGAATCATCACTGGCGTCGCTGGCCTCGCCATCGTCCTCCGCGTCGCCAGCAGCGACGCTAGGGCCGTTCACCACGTCACCTTCATCTGCAGCCACGACCGTGTTGTCATTATTAGAAGCGAAGGCCCTGACGAGGGCATCCACGTTGTCTTCCACCCAACGCGCCAGGTCGTCCCGGATGGCATGGGGTACTAGAGCGATGGCAGCGTCGAAGTCGAAGTTGGGGAACATATTCTGAAGGTGGATGAAGACACGAGAGAAGGCACGTCTGAGCAGGGCGCGGCTCCTCTCCTCCACCAGCCTGTTGGCACCGGCCGACCTCGCCTCCAGCTGCATCACCATGTTGGTGAATAACTGAAGATTGCCAGCATAGTTGACTGCGTGGGGCTGGTCGACAGCCGCCTCGCAGATGTTACCCAAGGCCGCGTTGGCTCTCTCCCGGAGCCTGGCAAGCATGGGGCCGTGCTCGTGCTCCAAGATCCGCCGCTGGCGTATCTCGTCCTCGTTCTGCCATGCAATGGCCTCGGCCTCGTCCACCCGCTAGCGAAGAAGGAGTGCCTCGGCGCGGGAGGTAGTCAGTTCCTCCTGCGCTGCGTCGAGGGCAGCCCGGGAAGCGTCAGCCCGCCGCTCCGCTTCCTCCAGCTTGGCCCTCAGGGCAGCGGTTCTGCCTTCAGCCTCGACCCGGATCAGCTCCAGCCTCTCCTCGGACTCGCACTCGAGGTTCAAGCGGGCTGTCGTCACCCCGCGCTCAACCTCTTCCAGGACTCGGGCCTCGCGTGAAGCAACGTCATCCTCCGCCGGTGACGCCAGGTGCTCTCTCATCTCCAGACGTGCGCGCTCAGCAGTTTCTAGCGTCAGTGCCTCCTCACGTCTCAGGAGCTCTGCCTGGTCGACCGAAGCCACCTTCATCGATGCAAGGGCCGACTCACGCAGCTCCACCTGCTGCTCCAGGGAGTGGCACCGGGCAAGGAGTTCCCGCGACCGCTCATCCACCGCCTCATGCTGCCGACCAGCTTCTCGGGCCTCCTCGATGGCCCGAGAACGAGCCTCCCGGGAGGCCGCCAGCAACTCCTCGGCCTCCTCATTGTCGAGGTCATGCTGGTGGCGTGCAAGGGCAACGGCCGCCTCCAGCTTGCGCCTCTCATCAGCCAGGCGCAGGCCCTTGTCCTCAAGGCATGCATCTTCATCATCAAGCTCCTCACCAAGCTGGCTCACCGCGTCAGCCGCCCTCCGGAGAAACCCTTGGCGAAGAGCACGATGCCTCCGGGCACGCTCGAGCACGTCTTCTGCATCGTCATCCACCCCAAGTAAGTGCCGGGGGCATCGAAATCAGTGCTCCCCCACTGGGCAGGGGGCTGGGGGCTGGCCCCCTCGTGATGGCCGGGTACGCCTCGCCAGAAGCCCGGCCAGGGACCAGCCCCTCCCCAAATGAAGAGTGCGGGGCCGACCTCAGCCAACCGCCGTCCATGATCAGACGCGAGGCCCAGGGCAGGCTGGCTAGGCCACGAGAAGGCTCGCGAAGGAGGGTCGCGAGGCGCGCTGGGCTGCGATGCACCACAGGATGGCTCACCTCTCTGGGCGGCCTCACCATGAGGGCTCTGCTGGAACTCGGAGCACTCAAAGGCGGTGGAGAAGGCGGAGCTTGTGGGGATGGCTTCTCAGCCACCTCCGTGAGCTCGGTAGGAAGGGGCCTGCGGAGAAAGGATCAGCCAAAGCGACGGGAGAGCCAAGAGCAAGGAAAAGAGAAGGCTTACTCATCAACGGTGAAATACTTCTGGCGCTTCAGCAGGCGGTAAGGGTAGTCATCACCCAAGGCCTCTCTTTTCTTCCGGAGAGCCTCGAAGTACATGCAGAAGCGACCCAGGAGTTGAGCGCAGGGGTCAGCCTGCGACGAGGAAGAAGCGGCAAGGTGCCCAACGTTTGGTGTGTCGTCCTGATGCACGCCACCTGCCGCCTCACCAAGGACAGCTGGGGCCCCAGGGGCCTCAACCACGAGTGCCGTAGGCCGCGGCTCAGTGCCCCCAGCCACAGCAGTGTGAGCCTCGGGAGATGCCCCCTCCGGAGTGCCGCCAGGCGTCGTCGCTCTGGCAGGGGCCCCCTCAGCCTCTGGCGGCTCATGCCTTCCTGCTCCGCCACTTGAGGAAGGACCGCCGTGGGCAATTGGGAGGGCAGTCACCATCACTGGGTCCTCGCGAGGACCCCTAAGGCCGGCGGGGCGCAGCCCCTATTCGTCGAAGACGGGCATCTGCTTCGCAAAGTCGCCCCTGTTCGAGCAAAGGTACAACAAAGCCCCTCCATGTCGGATGCTGCCGGGGGAGGGGTCCCCGGTCAAGACCAAGAGCACCTTCCTCAGTGCTTCGGGCATGAGGTCCTCCTCCTGGAGCCTCATGAGATCTTCACGCCCGCCGAAGGACCACATCCGGTGGGAGTGGCGCTGGAGAGGAGCAATGCGGCGTAGCAGGAACTCCTTCACCACCTTGGGCGCCGTCACACCGAGCGCCCTCAAGAGCGCGAAGCGATGCTAGACGAAGATGAGCCGGGGGCTCATGAGCGTCTCCTGGCCCCAGCCCGAGTTGGGGACAGCGGGCGACTTTGGCTCCGAAGGCAGGGGCTGGGTACCCCTACATCCACGTACAGCCACCACTCGCGGAACCTGGGCACGGACGGAGGAAGGCTGAAATCAATCCCTGAAGCCGTTGTTTCTGGTGCGGCAATGAAGCTCACACACCCTGAGCATTGGGTGGGATCGACGAGGCGTAGAGAGAAGAAGTGGCGCAGCAAGGCAACCGAAGGAGGGATGCCCATCATCGCCTTGCAGACAAAGGCGAAGATGGCTAGAAGAGTAATGGATTCAGGACCCAGATGCATCATATGGATCTGGTAATGGGAAAGCACAGCGTTGAAGAAATCGGAAAAGGGGGGAGCTAATCCCGCCCATAGGGCGTCGGCAAAGTACTGGACCTCAGTGACCACTCTGTCGATGGAGAAGTGGGATGCGGGCCAAGCCGTCATCCTCCCGCACTCATTGAAGATGGTGGCCAGAGCAGAGCTGACCTTGCCCAAGCCTTCTCGGTTGAGTATAATCGACCGATCGATGGCGGGAGCCGCCAACAACGACGAGCGAGGCAGAGGCATCGGTTTCTTCCCTTTTCCCTTCTTCGTCAGAGCCATGGCGACGGGAAGAGGGAGGATTCGAGATTGGATTGGAAGCAGAGACTGGAGCATGAGAGGAGAAAGAGCAGGGGACGGCCGAGCGGCGAGAAGAGGAAAGACTGTGTGCATCCACAGGTCCGCCTAGCTGGGCGCAAACTAAGGAGGCGTGGGGAAGCAGGGCCACCCACGTCCAATCAACCGCCACGTGGCGCCCGAGGCCGCAGGCTGTTAGGGCCCGCGGCGCTTCGCACTTACCCCTTCGCCTCTCTGCTCAGCCAAGTCCGGGTGTGCATTGGGCCCGGGGGCTACTGTCGGCGTTCTGGGAACGGGGGTCCCTAGACTTGCCTGCCTGCGGCCTGCGGCGTGGCTCTAGGGGCGGCCCCGCATGGCCCATCTTCATCAACATGAGTTCAAGACCCTCGCGAGGGGCCAAGCCTCGCGGGGCGGACGACACGAGGCTTCCTCGGGCACGGCCTCGTCAGGCTGGCTCGCGAGGAGGTGGAGAGATCAAGGAGGTGTACCTCGCGGTGTGCCCATGACGCAAGCCATGACGACCAAGGGAGCCAGGCGGGCGCCAGCCCGCGCAGTGTCCTTCTTTCCTCTTTGGTGCAAAGGGGGAAAGCACATGCGAGAGCTTCAAGCAAAGGCATCCATTTCGGTGAAACAAGACCAAGACCAGCAGAACGGCAGGATGGAAGTCATCGTGGAGCCCAAGCCGGCGTCACCACCAGAGCCTTTGGCAGGGGAGGACCAACTTTAGTCAGGATAAGTGTACTAGATGTTCCCCTGCAAAATGGCCAATTGTTGGCGCCCTTCCCGCTCAATATTTTGGAGGAGGCCCAGGGCCTTTGCCTATAAATAGGACTAGCCACCCACAAGGTAGGGAGAGAGAAATCAATCGGACCCTCGCCTAGAAACCAGTAGAGAGAAATCAATCGGACCCTCACCTAGAAACCAGTAGAGAGAGCAACTAAACTCCCTGAGCAGTTCATTGCACCTGCCAAGAACAGACCGTCGCGAGGCTGTTCTTCCTTGTACTATTCATCATCAGCCCAAGAGGCAATCCACCACACCACACACTAGAGTAGGGTATTACACCGCAATGGTGGCCTAAACCAGTATAAAACCTGTGTCTCTCGTGTTGTTCCTTTGGTTGCTTAGTTCATAGCGAGGCGGTGAGGAGCAGGTAGGTAGAGGGCTAAATCTCCACGCGCACCCCAGTGTTCGAATCTAGAGCGTATGCCAGAACCCGAAATCCGACAGGTATTACCTCCATCGAGAGGGCCCGAACCTGGGTAAACATCGTGTCCCCAGCCTCGTATTAGCATTAGCCTTAGACGCACAGTTCGGGACCCCCTACCCGAGATCCGCCGGTTTTGACACCAACACCCACCACATGACATTCCGCGGTATCTTATCATAGGCCTTCTCCAAGTCAATGAAGACCATATGAAGTCCTTCTTTTGCTCCCTATATCTCTCCATAATTTGTCATACCAAGAAAATGGCTTCCATGGTCGACCTCCCAGGCATGAAACCAAACTGATTTTTGGTCACGCTTGTCATTCTTCTTAAGCGGTGCTCAATGACTCTCTCCCATAGCTTCATTGTATGGCTCATCAGCTTAATTCCATGGTAATTAGTACATCTCTGAACATCCCCCTTGTTCTTGAAGATTGGTACTAATATACTCCGTCTCCATTCTTCTGGCATCTTGTTTGCCCGAAAAATGAGGTTGAAAAGCTTGGTTAGCCATACTATCGCTATGTCCCTGAGACCTTCCACACGTCAATGGGGATACAATCAGGGCCCATCGCCTTGCCTCCTTTCATCCTTTTTAAAGCCTCCTTGACCTCAGACACCTGGATTCGCCGCACAAAACACATGCTGGTCTCATCAAAGGAGTCGTCCAGTTCAATGGTAGAACTCTTAGTCTCCCCATGGAACAGCTTGTCGAAGTACTCCCGCCATCTATGCTTAATCTCCTCGTCCTTCACCAAGAGTTGGCCTGCTACGTCCTGGATGCATTTGACTTCGAAATATCCCTCGTCTTCCTCTCTCGGATCTTGGCCATCTTATAGATGTCCCTTTCGTCTTCCTTGGTGCCTAACCGTTGATAGAGGTCCTCATATGCCCGACCCCTTGCTTCACCAACAACTCGCTTTGCAGCCTTCTTCGCCATCTTGTACTTCTCCATGTTGTCTGCACTCCTATCTAGGTATAGGCGTCTGAAGCAATCTTTCTTCTCTTTAATCGCCTTCTAGACATCATCATTCCACCACCATGTATCCTTATCTTCGCTTCTCCTTCCCCTGGACACTCCAAACTCCTCCGAGGCCACCTTACGAATGCAAGTCGCCATCTTCATCCACACATTGTTTGCATCCCCTCCTTCCTCCCAGGAGCCCTCCTTAATGACCCTCTCCTTGAACGCCTGAGCTACCTCCCCCTTGAGCTTCCACCACTTCGTTCTAGCGACTTTGGTACGCTTATCCCGCTGGACATGAATCCGAAAGTGGAAGTCAGCAACCACCAGCTTATGCTGGGGTACAACACTCTCTCCAGGTATCACCTTATAGTCTAGGCACGCACGCCTATCTTCTCTTCTCGAGAGGATGAAATCAATCTGGCTAGAGTGTTGGCCACTACTAAAAGTCACCAGATGTGATTCTCTCTTTGTAAAGAGGGTGTTAGCTATAATCTTGTTGTAGGCTAGAGCAAAGCTTAAGACATCTTCTCCTTCTTGATTCCTGATGCCATAGCCAAAGCCCCCATGCGCCCCTTCAAAACCTGTGTTAGGTGTACCCATGTGGCCATTGAGGTCTCCTCCTATGAAGAGCTTCTCACTAATCGGTACACTCCTAACCATGTCTTCCAGGCCTTCCCAGAACTCCCTCTTGGTGTTCTCATTGTGGCCTACTTGTGGGGCATACGCGTTGATAACATTGAGAAGCAAGTCCTCAACTACCAGCTTCACCAGGATAATCCGGTCCCCGCATCTCTTGACGTCTACCACTCCATACTTGAGGCTCTTGTTGATCAAGATGCCTATGCCATTTCTGTTTGCAGCCGTCCCTGTGTACCACAGCTTGAAGCTGGTATCCTCCACCTCCTTCGCCGTCTGTCCTATCCATTTGGTTTCTTGGACGCAAAGGATATCAACACCTCTCCTCACCGTTGCATCAACTAGCTCCCGAAGCTTCCCTGTCAGAGACCCTACGTTCCAGCTACCTAAGCGAATCCTCCTAGGCTCGGCTAGCTTCCTTACCCTTCGCACTCGTCGAGTCAAATGCGAAGACCCTTGCTCATTGAGGGTATATATAGCCTCCACACAAAACCTAACCGTTACACACATTACATCAAACTCGGTTGGACCGGATCAAAAATCTCAGTCGGACCGATTTAGTTCATATGTGACCGTTGGACAATTTCGGTGGGAACGACATGTCATCTCAGTGGGACCGATATCATTAGGGTTAGGGCATAACGTAATCTCGGTTGGACCGATTACTCAAACTCGGTTGGACCGACTTTGCTAATAAGCAAACCAGAGAGTTGGTCAGGCAAACTTGGTGGGACCGATTCGATCGTCTTGGTGGGACCGAAGCTATACGAAAAGGAAACAAAGAGTTTGAATTGCAGACTCGGTGGGACCGATCGCTCATTTCGGTTGGAGCGAAATGTTACGAAGGGAAACAGAGAGTTTGCAATCCCATCTCGGTGAGACCGAGATCCCTATCGGTGAGACCGAAAAGGCTAGGGTTTCTGGCAGTGGCTATGTCAAATGAACTCGGTGGCGCCAGATAGATCAAATCAGT
Organism: Triticum dicoccoides; assembly: GCF_002162155.2. Lineage (NCBI taxonomy): Eukaryota > Viridiplantae > Streptophyta > Magnoliopsida > Poales > Poaceae > Triticum > Triticum dicoccoides. The sequence goes on along the minus strand of NC_041391.1, from coordinate 611,347,240 downwards.
GGGGCCGAGTTTGACTTTAAGGTTTGGGACATATGTGGATATGAGAAAGTGGTTGAGGGCTTTGGAGCATATCACTAAGCATTTTGAGCAAGCAAGCTATTAAGCAACACCTCATCCCCTTTTAATAGTATTGGCTTTCCTATGGACTCAATGTGATCTTGGTCACTGAAATGGAAAATATAGAGTCCTGTGCTTTGAGCTTGAGCCAATCCTTTGTTGTTAGCATCTTGAAGGGGTTCCACATCCTCTTGTCCATGCCACTCCACTGTTGGACTTATCTGAAATATACTAGATAAAAGAGTTAGTCCAACAAGAGATATGTTGTCATGAATTACCAAAATCACCCAGGGAGCACTTGTGCTTTCAATTGACAATGGCGTGGGACCTAGTTGTCAAACAATTAGGAGGAAGTACTTTTTTGGCTTGTAATAACGAGGCACCTGCTTGTGTAATGCAATGACCCTGGTGGGTCCCTACGGTTACCCTCTCCATGTACAGTCATCTCCTGATTCCTTTTGGTTGTTGACCATGTTGAAAACGCTAGACGGCGGCAGGCATATTGAGCGAACCAAGGCGGAGAACGACGGTGAGGCCTCGGACGGGAACGAACAGCAGCCGTGGAAGATGCGGCAGTGTAGTGGCTGGTGGAGGGGAGTACGAGGGCAACAACATGCAACTCAAGCTTACAAATGGTACAAAAATCCCAAGGATTAATTGTTCATCAAATTTTTAGACAAAACCCAGATTGAACATGGCAGTAACTGTTGGGGAACGTTGCAGAAAATAAAAAATTTCTACGCTTCAACAAGATCAATCTATGGAGTCATCTAGCAACGAGAGAGAGGAGTGCATCTACATACCATTGTAGATCGCGAGCGGAAGCGTTCAAGAGAACGGGGTTGATGGAGTCGTACTCGTCATGATCCAAATCACCGATAATCCTAGCGTCGAACGGACGGCACCTCCACATTCAACACACGTACGGTTGGGAGAGACGTCTCCTCCTTCTTGATCCAACAAGGGGGAAGGAGAGGTTGATGGAGATCTAGCAGCACGACGGCGTGGTGGTGGAAGTAGCGGGGAATCTCGACAGGGCTTCGCCAAGCTCAGCGAGAGGGAGAGGTGTTGCGGGGGGAGAGGGAGGCGCCAGGGGCTTGGGTGCGCAGACCTCCCTCCCCCCTCTTTATATAGGGGCCCTGGGGGGGCGCCGGCCCCCAAGAGATCCTATCTCTAGGGGGGCGGCGGCCAAAGGGGGGAACTTGCCCCCCAAGTCAGGTGGGGCGCCCCCACCCCCAGGGTTTCCAACCCTGGGCGCAGGGGGAGGCCCAAGGGGGGCGCACCAGCCCACCAGGGGTTGGTTCCCTTCCCACTTCAGCCCATGGGTCCCTCCGGGATAGGTGGTCCCACCCGGTGGACCCCGGGACCCTTCCGGTGGTCCCGGTACAATACAATACCGGTGACCCCCGAAACTTTCCCGGTGGCCAAAACTGGACTTCCTATATACAAATCTTTACCTCCGGACCATTCTGGAACTCATCATGACGTTCGGGATCTCATCTGGGACTCCGAACAACTTACGGGTTACCGCATACTAATATCTCTACAACCCTAGTGTCACTGAACCTTAAGTGTGTAGACCCTACGGGTTTGGAAATCATGCAGACATGACCGAGACAGATCTCCAGCCAATAACCAATAGCAGGATTTGGATACCCATGTTGGCTCCCACATGTTCCATGATGATCTCATCGGATGAACCACGATGTCGATGATTCAAGTAATCTCGTATACAATTCCCTTTGTCAATCGGTACGTTACTTGCCCGAGATTCGATTGTGGTATCCCAATACCTCGTTCAATCTCGTTATCGGCAAGTCACTTTACTCGTACTGTAATGCATGATCCCGTGACCAACCACTTGGTCACATTGAGCTCATTATGATGATGCATTGCCGAGTGGGCCCAGAGATACCTCTACGTCATACGAAGTGACAAATCCCAGTCTCGATCCGTGTCAACCAACAAACACTTTCGGAGATACCTGTAGTATACCTTTATAGCCACCCAGTTACGTTGTGACGTTTGGTACACCCAAAGCACTCCTACGGTATCCGGGAGTTACACGATCTCATGGTCTAAGGAAATGATACTTGACATTAGAAAAGCTCTAGCAAACAAACTACACGATCTTGTGCTATGCTTAGGATTGGGTCTTGTCCATCACAACATTCTCCTAATGATGTGATCCCGTTATCAATGACATCCAATGTCCATAGTCAGGAAACCATGACTATCTGTTGATCAACGAGCTAGTCAACTAGAGGCTCACTAGGGACATGTTGTGGTCTATGTATTCACACATGTATTACGATTTCCGTATAACACAATTATAGCATGAATAATAGACAATTATCATGAACAAGGAAATATAATAATAATCATTTTATTATTGCCTCTAGGGCATATTTCCAACAGTCTCCCACTTGCACTAGAGTCAATAATCTAGTTACATTGTGATGAATCGAACACCCATAGAGTTATGGTGTTGATCATGTTTTGCGCGCGGAAGAGGTTTAGTAAACGGATCTGCGACATTCAGATCCATATTCACTTTGCAAATATCTATGTCTCCATCTTGAACATTTTCATGAATGGAGTTGAAGCGATGCTTGATGTGCCTAGTCTTCTTGTAAAACCTGGGCTCCTTGGCAAGGGCAATAGCTCCAGTGTTGTCACAGAAGAGAGTGATCGGCCCCGACGCATTGGGTATGACTCCTAGGTCGGTGATGAACTCCTTCATCCATATTCCTTCATGCGCTGCCTCCGAGGCAGCCATGTACTCCGCTTCAGATGTAGATCCTGCCACGACGCTTTGCTTGCAACTGCACCAGCTTACTGCCCCACCATTCAAAATATACACGTACCCAGTTTGTGACTTAGAGTCATCCAGATCTGTGTCGAAGCTAGCGTCGACGTAGCCCTTTACAATGAGCTCTTCGTCACCTCCATAAACGAGAAACATATCCTTAGTCCTTTTCAGGTACTTCAGGATATTCTTGACCGCTGTCCAGTGTTCCATGCCGGGATTACTTTGGTACCTTCCTACAAAACTTACGGCAAGGTTTACATTAGGTCTGGTACACAGCATGGCAAACATAATAGACCCTATAGCCGAGGCATAGGGGATGACACTCATCTTTTCTCTATCTTCTGTCGTGGTCGGGCATTGAGCCGAGCTCAATTTCACACCTTGTAACACAGGCAAGAACCCCTTCTTGGACTGATCCATATTGAACTTCTTCAATATCTTACCAAGGTATGTGCTTTGTGAAAGACCTACGAGGCGTCTCGATCTATCTCTATAGATCTTGATGCCTAATATGTAAGCAGCTTCTCCAAGGTCCTTCATTGAAAAGCACTTATTCAAGTAGGCCTTAATGCTGTCCAAAAGTTCTATATCGTTTCCCATCAAAAGTATGACATCTACATATAATATGAGAAATGCTATAGAGCTCCCACTCACTTTCCTGTAAACGCAGGCTTCTCCATAAGTCTGCATAAACCCAAACGCTTTGATCATCTCATCAAAGCGAATGTTCTAACTCCAAGATGCTTGCACCAGCCCATAAATGGATCGCTGGAGCTTGCATACCTTGTTAGCATTCTTAGGATCGACAAAACCTTCCGGCTGCATCATATACAGTTCTTCCTTAAGATAGCCGCTAAGGAATGCCGTTTTGACGTCCATTTGCCATATCTCATAATCATAGTATGCGGCAATTGCTAACATGATTCGGACGGACTTCAGCTTCGCTACGGGAGAGAAAGTCTCATCATAGTCAACCACTTGAACTTGCCGGTAACCCTTAGCGACAAGTCGAGCTTTATAGATGGTAACATTACCATCCGCGTCTGTCTTCTTCTTAAAGATCCATTTATTTTCTATCGCTCGCCAATCATCGGGCAAGTCTGTCAAAGTCCATACTTTGTTTTCATACATGGATCCTATCTCGGATTGCATGGCTTCAAGCCATTTGTTGGAATCTGGGCCCGCCAACGCTTCTTCATAGTTCGAAGGTTCACCGTTGTCTAACAACATGATTTCCAAGACAGGGTTGCCATACCATTCTGGTGTGGAACATGTCCTTGTGGACCTACGAAGTTCAGTAGCAACTTGATCTGAAGTACCTTGATCATCATCATTAACTTCCTCTCTAGTCGGTGCAGGCACCACAGGAACATCTTCGTGAGCTGCGCTACTTTCCGGTTCAAGAGGTAGTACTTCATCGAGTTCTACTTTCCTCCCACTTATTTCTTTCGAGAGAAAGTCTTTCTCCAGAAAGGACCCATTCTTGGCAACAAAAATCTTGCCTTCGGATCTTAGGTAGAAGGTATACCCAATGGTTTCCTTAGGGCATCCTATGAAAACACATTTTTCCGACTTGGGTTCGAGCTTTTCAGGTTGAAGTTTCTTGACATAATCATCGCATCCCCAAACTTTTAGAAACAACAGCTTAGGTTTCTTCCCAAACCATAATTCATACGGTGACGTCTCAACGGATTTAGACGGTGCCCTATTTAAAGTGAATGTAGCTGTCTCTAGAGCGTATCCCCAAAATGATAGCGGTAAATCGGTGAGTGACATCATAGATCGCACCATATCCAATAGAGTGCGATTACGACGTTTGGACACACCGTTACGCTGAGGTGTTCCAGGCGGCGTGAGTTGTGGAACGATTCCACATTTCCTTAAGTGCGTACCAAATTCGTGACTTAAATATTCTCCTCCACGATCTGATCGTAAGAACTTTAATTTTCGGTCACATTGATTCTCTACCTCATTCTGAAATTCCTTGAACTTTTAAAAGGTCTCATACTTGTGTTTCATCAAGTAAACATACCCATATCTACTCAAGTCATCAGTGAGGGTGAGAACATAACGATAGCCACTGCGAGCCTCAACGCTCATTGGACCGCACACATCAGTATGTATAATTTCCAATAAGTTGGTTGCTCTCTCCATTGTTCCAGAGAATGGAGTCTTGGTCATTTTACCCATGAGTCATGGTTCGCACGTGTCAAATGATTCGAAATCAAGAGACTCCAAAAGTCCATCTGTATGGAGCTTCTTCATGTGTTTGACACCAATGTGGCCAAGGCGGCAGTGCCACAGATATGTGGGACTATCATTATCAATCTTACATCTTTTGGTATTCACACTATGAATATGTGTAACATCATGTTCGAGATTCATTAAGAATAAACCATTGACCAGCGGGGCATGACCATAAAACATATCTCTCATATAAATAGAACAACCATTATTCTCGGATTTAAATGAGTAGCCATCTCGTATTAAACGAGATCAAGATACAATGTTCATGCTCAAAGATGGCACTAAATAACAATTATTGAGGTTTAAAACTAATCCCATAGATAAATGTAGAGGTAGCGTCCCGACAGTGATCACATCGACCTTGGAACCATTCTCGACGCGCATCGTCACCTCGTCCTTCGCCAGTCTCCGTTTATTCCGTAGCTCCTGTTTTGAGTTACAAATATGAGCAACCGCACCGGTATCAAATACCCAGGAGCTACTATGAGTACTGGTAAGGTACACATCAATTACATGTATATCACATATACCTTTAGTGTTGCCGGCCTTCTTGTCCGCTAAGTACTTGGGGCAGTTCCACTTCCAGTGTCAGCTTCCCTTGCAATAAAAGCACTCAGTCTCAGGTTTGGGTCCATGCTTTGGCTTCTTCCCAGCAACTGTACCAGGCGCGGCAACTCCCTTGCCATCCTTCTTGAAGTTCTTCTTACCCTTGCCTTTCCTGAAACTAGTGGTTTTATTGACCATCAACACTTGATGTTCCTTTTTGATTTCTACTTCCGTTGATTTCAGCATTGAAAATACCTCAGGAATAGTTTTCACCATCCCCTACATATTGTAGTTCATCACAAAGCTCTTGTAGCTAGGTGGGAGCGACTGAAGGATTCTGTTAATGATCGCCTCATCCGGGAGGTTAATGTCCAGCTGGGACAAGCGGTTGTGCAACCCAGACATTTTGAGTATGTGCTCACTGACAAAACTATTTTCCTCCATCTTACAACTGTAGAACTTGTCAGAGACTTCATATCTCTCGACCCGGGCATGAGCTTGGAAAACCATTTTTAGCTCTTCGAACATCTCATATGCTCCGTGTTGCTCAAAACGCTTTTTGGAGCCCCGGTTCTAAGCTGTAAAGCATGCCGCACTGAACGAGGGAGTAGTCATCAACATGCGACTGCCAGGCGTTCATAACGTCTTAAGTTGCAGGGAAAACGGGTGCTTCACCTAGCGGTGCATCTAGGACATATGCTCTTTTGGCAGCTATGAGGATGATCCTGAAGTTCCGGACCCAGTCCGTGTAGTTGCTGCCATCGTCTTTTAGCTTGGTTTTCTCTAGGAACGCGTTGAAGTTGAGGGCAGCATTAGCGTGGGCCATTTGATCTACAAGACATATTGCAAAGGTTTTAGACTAAGTTCATGATAATTAAGTTCATCTAATCAAATTATTTAATGAACTCCCACTCAGATAGACATCCCTCTAGTCATCTAAGTGATCCATGATCCGAGTCAACTAGGCCGTGTCCGATCATCACGTGAGACGGACTAGTCATCATCGGTGAACATCTTCATGTTGATCGTATCTTCTATACGACTCATGTTCGACCTTTCGGTCTCTTGTCTTCCGAGGCCATTTCTATACATGCTAGGCTCGTCAAGTCAACCTAAGTGTTTTGCATGTGTAAATCTATCTTACACCTGTGGTATGTGAACGTTAGAATCTATCACACCCGATCATCACATGGTGCTTCGAAACAACGAACTTTCGCAACGGCACACAGTTAGGGGGAACACTTTCTTGAAATTTGAGGGATCATCTTATTTACTACCGTCGTTCTAAGCAATAAGATGCAAAAACATGATAAACATCACATGCAATCAAATAGTGACATGACATGGCCAATATCATTTTGCTCCTTTTGATCTCCATCTTCGTGGCGCCATGATCATCATCGTCACCGGCATGACACCATGATCTCCATCATCAGAATCTCCATCATCATGTCTTCATGAAGTTGCCACGCCAATGATTACTTCTACAACTATGGCTAACGGTTTAGCAATAAATTAAAGTAATTACATGGCGTTTATTCAATGACACACATGTCATACAATAATTAATACAACTCCTATGGCTCCTTCCGGTTGTCATACTCATCGACATGCAAGTCGTGATTCCTATTAGAAGAACATGATCAATCTCATACATCACATATATATCATTCATCACATCCTTTTGGCCATATCACATCACAAGGCATATGCTGCAAAAACAAGTTAGACGTCCTCTAATTGTTGTTGCATGTTTTTACGTGGCTGCAATAGGGTTCTAGCAAGAATGTTTCTTACCTACGTCAAAACCACAACATGATATGACAATTTATATTTACCCTTCATAAGGACCCTATTCATCGAATCTGATCCGACTAAAGTGGGAGAGACAGTCACCCGCTAGCCACCTTATGCAACTAGTGCATGTCAGTCCGTGGAACCTGTCTCACGTAAGCGTACATGTAAGGTCGGTCCGGGCCGATTCATCCCATGATGCCACCGAAACAAGATAAGACTAGTAGTGGCAAGTAAATTGACAACATCTACGCCCACAACAAAATTGTGTTCTACTCGTGCATAGAAACTACGCATAAACCTTGCTCATGATGCCACTGTTGGGGAACGTTGCAAAAAATAAAAAAATTCTACGCTTCAACAAGATCAATCTATGGAGTCATCTAGCAACGAGAGAGAGTAGTGCATCTACATACCCTTGTATATCGCGAGCGGAAGCGTTCAAGAGAACGGGGTTGATGGAGTCGTACTCGTCGTGATCCAAATCACCGATGATCCTAGCGCCGAACGGACGGCACCTCTGCGTTCAACACACGTATGGTTGGGAGAGACGTGTCCTCCTTCTTGATCCAACAAGGGGGAAGGAGAGGTTGATGGAGATCCAGTAGCACGACAGCGTGGTGGTGGAAGAAGCGGGGAATCTCGACAGGGCTTCGCCAAGCTCAGCGAGAGGGAGAGGTGTTGCGGGGGGAGAGGGAGGCGCCAGGGGCTTGGGTTTGCAGCCCTCCCTCCCCCCTCTTTATATAGGGGCCCTAGGGGGGCACCGGCCCCCAAGAGATCCAATCTCAAGGGGGGCGGCGGCCAAAGGGGGGAACTTGCCCCCCAAGTCAGGTGGGGCACCCCCACCCCCAGGGTTTCCAACCCTAGGCGCAGGGGGAGGCCCAAGGGGGGTGCACCAGCCCACCAGGGGCTGGTTCCCTTCCCACTTGAGCCCATGGGGCCCTGCGGGATAGGTGGTCCCACCCGGTGGACCCCCGGGACCCTTCCGATGGTCCCGGTACAATACCGGTGACCCCCGAAACTTTCCCGGTGGCCGAAACTGGACTTCCTATATACAAATCTTTACCTCCGGACCATTCCGGAACTCCTCGTGATGTCTGGGATCTCATCCGGGACTCCGAACAACTTTCTGGTTACCGCATACTAATATCTCTACAACCCTAGCATCACCGAACCTTAAGTGTGTAGACCCTACGGGTTCGGGAATCACGCAGACATGACCGAGACAGATCTCTGGCCAATAACCAACAGCGGGATCTAGATACCCATGTTGGCTCCCACATGTTGCACGATGATCTCATCGGATGAACCACGATGTCGAGGATTCAAGTAATCCCGTATACAATTCCCTTTGTCAATCGGTACGTTACTTGCCTGAGATTCGATCGTCGGTATCCCAATACCTCGTTTAATCTCATTACCGGCAAGTCACTTTACTCGTACTGTAATGCATGGTCCCGTGACCAACCACTTGGTCACATTGAGCTCATTATGATGATGCATTACCGAGTGGGCCCAGAGATACCTCTCCGTCATATGGAATGACAAATCCCAGTCTCGATCCGTGTCAACCCAACAGACACTTTCGGAGATACCTGTAGTATACCTTTATAGCCATCTAGTTACGTTGTGACGTTTGGTACACCCAAAGCACTCCTATGGTATCCGGGAGTTACATTATCTCATGGTCTAAGGAAATTATACTTGACATTAGAAAAGCTCTAGCAAACGAACTACACGATCTTGGGATATGCTTAGGATTGGGTCTTGTCCATCACATCATTCTCCTAATGATGTGATCCTGTTATCAATGACATCCAATGTCCATAGTTAGGAAACCATGACTATCTGTTCATCAACAAGCTAGTCAACTAGAGGCTCACTAGGGACATGTTGTGGTCTATGTATTCACACATGTATTACGATTTCCGTATAACACAATTATAGCATGAATTATAGACAATTATCATGAAAAAGGAAATATAATGATAATCATTTTATTATTGCCTCTAGGGCATATTTCCAATAGTAACATCTAACCCAACCACTCTTTTTTGCAGTCAAAAACAAATGGATCGGTCTGATCCATAAAATCAATATCCTGTGCAAAAAAATATATTTCAGGATGACTACCACTTGTTATAAATAGAAGCCGGGCACGTTTAGAAGCCCATTTGTCCACCTGAAACTTCTTTTTTTGCTGTTCAATGTGTCCGTCCGTGAGAAATCTCTTGCGGTAAAACTTAAGCCTCATGGACAATAGCAACCTCACATTCAACAGGAAGAATGTGACAAAGCTTCTGTTTGCCTGGTTGGATGCATATCCTTCCATCATTATTGTCCTCAAACGAATGGCATGAGAACTGAGAAAATCCTGGTGCTTATTATGCCACCGATTGGTTATATGTTTTGCTCCATGTGGTTGTGCCTAAGTAGACATAAAGATTGAAAACAGTTAAGGTGTGGAAAAAAGAGTATGTCGAAAGAACGATAGCTGAACGGTTAATTCTAGTACAACACATACGGGCTTTCATTGTGCCTGAAATCATCACCTCTCTATCTAAATTCTCCAAAGATCGAAAGCATTGCAGCAAAGCAATAATTATGTTCAGACCAAAACTAAACATTCCGATATATAAGACCTTGACAGAATCCAGCAGCATTGATAGGCTACCAATGGATGAACTCTTCATTGAGCGCATAACATAATATTAGTACCCAAAGTGCACTCCAAGATGATATAAAATTTATGCGCACAAATGAAAAATGCAGCTTATGATTACAAATGTGTAGATGATAATATACGGTACCTGAAAAAGTGTGGAGCCAAACTCCAACTTCTTGTGATCATTAAACGGGTCATGAATTACACCCAAGGTCTCCAGTTTGGGCACAGAGATGACAGTTATTTGTGAAGGTTTATAACAATCATCAAGGAGCAACCTTTGAAGTGAAGGGGCATCTTCAATATTGAGCTGCTGTCCTTCGTAGGGCAACTGGAGTGGATAATGTTGTGCAGCGACGCCTCCGACATATAAACCACCACAAGTGAAAGTTTTTTTAGTAGTGGGAGTCGAAGCATTTGTACCCGATCGTCTGGTAGATGGCACCGGGCGAAGGTGGCAGTGTGGAGAGAGGAGGAAAACCGCGAGATGGACAACGGTGGTGTGGGCACAAATTGTTGGTGTGTTCGTGGTATGAAACTTTCGTGGTAATGGTAGAACTCAAACTGCTGGAGTTTTCCAAATTCAGGGGATATCAGCCAAGCGTCCACCATGCCGGGTATGGACAACAGGTAGCGTGTTGGGATGCAGAGGCGTTGAACGGGGCCCTGCTAGTGAGAGGAGACGATGGCTCTAAGGAGATCAAATTCAGGAAGGACAGATATCTGATGATAGTCGAGATTGAGGGGCGCAGTGCGCCATAAAGGGTGCCACCGAGTTGAGCGGACTTGTGTGTGGCAGCAATCCTTGGTGGCGAGAAGCGAGATGATCTCCTCAAGGATGACCTCTGTTGTGACAGCCTGATTTTTTGGCCCTTTCTTTTTCTTATGTTTTTCTGAGGTTTTTGCGTGAGTTTTCTTTCTCCGTGGCTTTGTGGTCTAGAAACTGAAGAAGATTGAAAGTGCAACTATCCCTAGGTGGTATTGGTAATTCATAACAACATATAGCTCATTGAGCTAATACCATTCCAAGACAAATATTTCAGGAAAGCTCAATGAATGGCATGGCATGGATGATGAAAGAGGATCCCTCAAAATGTTAAGAATAAAAAGGATTGGCTCAAGCTCAAAAGCTCAAGACTCTACATTTTATATTTTAGTGATCCAAGATCACATTGAGTCTATAGGAAAAGCCAATACTAGCAAGGAGGGATGAGGTGTTGCTTAATGAGTTTGTTGCTTCAATTGCTTAGTGATATGCTCCAAAAGCCCTCTACTACTTTCTCATATCCACATATGACCTAAAACCTAAAGTCAAACTCGGCCCCACCGATTCTTTCTATCCGGCGCCACTGAGTTCAGATGTCATAGCCACTGCCACAAACCCTAGGCAAATCAGTCTCACCGATAGGGATCTCGGTCTCACCGAGATGGGATTTTAATCTCTCTATTTCCCTTCGTAACGTTTCGGTCTAACCGAAGTGAGCGATCGGTCCCACCTAGATTGCAATGTAAACTCTTTGTTTCTCTTTCATAACATTTTGGTCTCACCGAAAAGAGTGAATCGGTCCCACCGAGTTTACCTGACCAACTCTCTGGTTAGCTAATTACCAAAATCGGTCTCACCGAGTTTGTGTAATCGGTCTCACCGAGATTACGTTATGCCCTAACCCTAACCATATTGGTCTCATCGAGTTGCATGTCGGTCCCACCGAAATCACTAACGGTCACTAGGTTTACTGACTCGGTTCGACCGAGTTTGTTGATTCGGTCCCACCGAGATTGGTAAATTGTGTGTAACGGTTAGATTTTGTGTGGAGGCTGTATATACCCCTCCACCTCCTCTTCATTCATGGAGAGAGCCATCAGAACAAACCTATACTTCCAACTTACCATTTCTGAGAGAGAACTACCTACTCATGTGTTGAGGCCAAGATATTCCATTCCTACCATATGAATCTTGATCTCTAGCCTTCCCAAGTTGCTTTCCACTCAAATCTTCTTTCCACCAGATCCAAATCCTATGAGAGAGAGTTGAGTGTTGGGGCGACTATCATTTGAAGCACAAGAGCAAGGTGTTCATCATCAACACACCATGTGTTACTTCTTGGAGAGTGGTGTCTCCTAGATTGGCTAGGTGTCACTTGGGAGCCTCCGACAAGATTGTGGAGTTGAACCAAGGAGTTTGTAAGGGCAAGGAGATCGCCTACTTCGTGAAGATCTACCGCTAGTGAGGCAAGTCCTTCGTGGGCAACGACCATGGTGGGATAGACAAGGTTGCTTCTTTGTGGACCCTTCTTGGGTGGAGCCCTCCGTGGACTCGCGCAACCGTTACCCTTCGTGGGTTGAAGTCTCCATCAACATGGATGTAGGATAGCACCACCTATCGGAACCACGGCTCAAAAATCACCGTGTCTCCAAATTGCGTTTGAAATCTCCAAACCCTTCCCTTTACATTCTTGCAAGTTGCATGCTTTAATTTCCGCTGCTCATATACTCTTTGCATGCTTGCTTGAATTGTGTGAAGATTTCTTGACTTGTGCTAAGATAGCTAAAATCTGTCAAAGACTAAAATTGGGAAAAGGTTAAGTTTTTAATTGGTCAAGTAGTCTAATCACCCCCCTCTAAACATACTTCAAGGTCCTACAAGTGGTATCAGAGCTTTGGTGTCCATTTGCTTTGATTTGCATAGCTTTTGGTGGTCATAGCCTTGGTTTCACAACCTAGGAGAGTATGGCGTCTAGCGAGGGAAACTATCGCCTTAGAGATCCTTACTTTGATGGTACTAATTTTGCTAGTTTGAAGCATAAGCTGAAAATGCAGATTCTCGGACATAACCCCGCCGTTTGGGCTATTGTGTGTATTGGCTTGCAAGGTGAATTCTTTGATGGGAGGGAACCAAACCGTGAAGCCAGTGCGGATGAATTGAAGATGCTGCAATACAACGCTCAAGCTTGTGATATCCTCTTCAACAGATTGTGCCCCGAAGAATTCAACAAAATCAGCCGTCTTGAGAATGCAAAGGAAATTTGGGATACTTTGATTGATATGCATGAAGGTACCGACTCCGTCAAGGAATCCAAGTTGGATGTGCTCCAAAGTCAGCTTGACAAGTTCAAAATGAAGGATGGTGAAGGTGTCACTGAAATGTACTCTAGGCTTGCTCTTATCACAAATGAGATTGCGGGCTTAGGAAGTGAAGAGATGACCGACAGATTCATCATCAAGAAGATCCTAAGAGCATTGGATGGAAAATATGATACTGTGTGCACATTGATTCAAATGATGCCCAATTACAAGAATCTCAAGCCAACAGAAGTCATTGGTAGAATCGTTGCTCATGAGATGTCACTCAAGGATAAGGAGGAACTTCGCAACAAGTCAAGTGGTGCTTACAAAGCCTCATATGAAGCCCCTACATCATCAAGTGAGAAACAAACCTTCAATGAAGAATTGAGCTTAATGGTGAAGAATTTCAACAAATTCTACAAGAGTAGAAGCAAAGAAAGAAGCTCTAAGTCAAGGTCCTACAATGACAAAAGATCTTCAAGTCGAGAGCACAATTGCTACAATTGTGGGAGACCCGGACACTATTCCAATGAGTGTACGACACCCTACAAAAGAAGAGAAGAAGTAGAAGAGAAGAATCACCGCCAAGAGAGAGAAGGAGTAGAGATGATCGTTATGAACGAAGAACATCCCGGAGAAGCAAGGATTCAGAAAGGAAGGACAAGTCATCAAAGAGCTACACAAAACAAAGACATCAAGCTCATGTTGGTGAATGGGTATCCGGTTCCGACTCTGAACATCACTCCGAGAGAAGCTATCACTCCGACTCCGAATATACTCAAGATGAAGGAGTTGCCGGACTAGCACTTGTGACAACCAACTCCTACGACATATTTGATTCACCAAATGAAGGAATTGGAAGTTGCTTCATGGCTAAAGGCCCTAAGGTAACTCACCCCGAGTATGTTGATTTCAATAGTGATGAAGATGATTTGTTAGGTGATGATGATTTACTTATTGACAACTCTAGTGATGAATACTATGATGAAACGTCAATTAATCATGCTAAACAAGATAAAACGAATGACAATGATAAGGAGAAGATTGAGATTCTAACTAAAGAACTAAACACTCTTAAGTTAGCTCATGAAACTATCTTAGAAGTTACGCTTTGAAAAGCTCAATCTTGAGCAAGAGCATGAGTTCTTAAAAGCAATCAATGATGATCTTCGCAAGAAAAGTTCTTCTTACATTGCCAAGCGTTTACTCTTATCTACTTACATGCCTCAAGTCAAGTCAAGTAACAAGAACAAGAAGGACTCTTCCTATAGTAGTAACAATAATCATGCTAAATCCAGTATTGTTGCTTCTAGTAGTTCTCTTGATTCCACTAATGATTCTCTTAGCCAAGTTACACTTGAGCAAGAAAATAGCTTATTGAAGAGAATTATAGATAAAGGTGTTTACAAGAGCCTTGCTAGGAGTAAGCAATTTTTGGAAATTGTACGCAAGCAAGGAAGGCACCGGAAGAATCGTTGGTTTTGAACGGAAGTTCATTGCCAATGGAGTTGAGTGGGAAGAAGATCAATACCCAAGACGAAGTTTGTTCCTCAACAAGAGAAGTATGATCCCACTTCCTTCAAGGGAACACAAGCTCAAGATGATCTTCCACCACAAGACCACAAGAACAAAGGCAAGGACAAGCTTCAAGAGGAGATAGATGCATTTGAAGAAGCTCCTAAGGCCTTGGTCAAGTGGGTTCCCAAGACTACGTCAAGTTCTACTTCATCAAGTACAACTACAACTCCAAGGATTCCCATCAAGATGATGTGGATCCCGAAGAAGAAGAACAAGAGAGTTCTTGAGGGTGACTCTGCCAACATTCTTCACTCATATCATTTTGGCAAGGACAAGTGCAATCAACTTTCACATCTTGCACTAGTTCAAGGAGTCACAAACCCTCATGTTGGTAAGGCAAGGGACAAGGTAACCTAATGCTTTCATAGACATCATCTTGTGTGTGCATCACTCTATGTCTATGGATATACTTGTTCGTTCCTTGTGGGGCTAACCCGTGTAGGTATTGAAAGTGCAACTCACTCCAAAGGATTGCTCCAAATGATCTACATCAATATTGAGCATTCACATCTTCAACACCTACATGAAGTCATCATCGACAAAACCCAATGTTAGTTCATCCCTCTAAAGGGGGGATCTCACATCTAGGGGGAGCTTAACTCTAAGAATTGAGTCAAAGCAACTCTAATGGTGTGAACATATCAATGCATTATGTAAAAGTGGTAACCCCACTTGAGCTTAAACGATGAGTATGACCTATGATCAAATGTCCTCATTTGACTCCTAAGTCAATATACTCATATATAGATGACCTAGTCATCGCCAATTGTTTGATAGATGCTAGAATTGATTGTGCATGCTTTGCCACATATTTCATTTGTCATTTTATTGTGTGAGCATGTTGGTTGCATATTTTACTCATTCGAGGACATCCACTTGTTGCTTTGATTGATTGGTCTCTTTTTCCTTTGCCAAGTGGATGAACAAGAATGCCTAAGAACCTTCTCTAGCTATCTATGCTTTTCTTGTCTCAAACTCTATTCACGCTACATCACAAAATTTGATCAAGTCAGATTCGAACCACTCCGTGTGAGGAGCACTCGGAGTCCCCGATTTGTCATGGACTTAAACTTCCAAAACTTCTTTGTGAATTTTGGTCTGACCGATTCTTCCATTTCGGTCATGCCGAGATCACTAAGTCGATCTAGGTTTTTAATCTCGGTGCAACCGATTTGAACTTTTCGGTCTCACCGAGTTGCTATAACTGTCAACAGTTATGCATCTCTGTGCCACCGAGTTGTTCCACTCGGTCACACTGACAGGGTCGGGCTGCGCATAGCTCGCTCTGCCTCCTAGGTCTCCGAATCGTTGAGTTCATCGCCAGCCGCCTCCAGTCGCTGGTCCCCGCCGCCGTCAATGGAATTCATCCCCGCCGTTGCCGCCGTAGCGAGTACATCGCCAAACTAGGGTATGGACTCGATCACAGTGCTATCCCCGTCCAATTCCTAGCACATTGTGTTCATTATAATTCTTGCCACGATTGAAACACCTCTATCCAGTCAAAACAATCCTTAGAATAGATGCGATTTGAAAATTTAGGGTTAGGTTTCCACCGAAACCATCTCGGACCCACCGAGTTGAAAAACTCGGTCCCACCGATTTGGCTAACGCCATTGCACAAGTGACTCTCGGTCTGACCGAGAATTTCTAATCAGTGTGACCGATTTTAGAACTCAGTGAAACCCTAGCAGTCTCGGTGCCACCGAACTGTGACTCGGTCTGACCGAGATCACTAGTTTAGGTTCCAAAAGCTGCTTCGGTATCACCGAGTTTGAAAATCGGTTGATCCGAAATGCTTTCTGTGGAAAACTAAAACTAAGTTTTTGAATCATTCTTTTTGCAAAAATATCTGCATTTTGTGATTCTCATCCATTCTATCTCATCTATAACTATTCACAGGGTCAGCAGTCAGTGTTTTCAACATGTTAGACCAAAGTGACAGCCAGAACAGGGAAGAATAGCAAATTCACATGAGTGAGGGCACTAGTCCCTCTAGCTCCTCAGATGAAGGCATCAGAAGCACTCCTAGCAATTTGCCCAAAGCAGCCACAAGAGCCAGAAGGAAGAGAACCTCAGACTCAAAGGATTAGGACTATGTGGCAGCTGAAGATGAGGCTACTTCCAAGAAGGTAGTGCTCAAAAAGGAGTATCGCTCAACTAAGACCACAAAGCCTGGACTAAATAGGAAGGTCCCTGCCAAGAGGACACCTATGGTGAAGGTCAGAGGATCAACACAAGAACCTGAGAAACCTGATCCCAAAGAGCCAGCTGCAGAAGGAAAGAAGAGAAAGGAAAGGTCGGAAAGACCATGGCCAGAGTTGTTGGACAACCTTCCATGGTGGAAGAGGAGGAGGAAGAAGAGGTTGCTGCACCAGCACCCAAGGCATAAAAGCTGATGGGTGATGCTATAAGGTCAGGGGCTGCATCATCAAAGCCCAAAGAAGCACCCAAAGCTACCTCCAAGGCCAAGTCTGCACCTAAGAGGAATACCAGGAGCATACCAGCTGCTGACAAGAACAAGGCCCCAGTGCCTGAAGTTGCAGCTGAGGAAGATGATGAAGGACAAGTCCTGAGGAAGCTCAAACCCAAGATTCCAGACCACAATGATGCTCATCCAGTGGATGAGAATATGAAGCTGAGGAAAGTTGCATGGCTCAGGCAGTGGAGATTGTCTGATCCATATGCAATCAGGAGAAGAACTGCTGTAGATTACAGGTTCCACACTAAGGAACAGCAGGACTTCTATGAGATAGTGCTGTTGGATAAGGAGCCCATAGTTTGTGACATGAGGTGGGTAGACTGGAAATTCATGAAGGAAAATGAGGATCACTACCCAGGAGTGTTGTGACGCCCCAAGACCGACGCTCCAAATGCCGCCCAGTTATTTTGTTATTGCCGTGTGTTTCTTTTGTGCTTTCTCTTTTATTTTTTGCATTGCATCATGTCATCATGCCATCATTTCATTAATTTGGAAAACCTCAACTAAATAAATTGCATAGATCGTTGATCTATTTAAATTGAGGGATATTCACATGGTGATTTCTCTTTAAAACATATTCAAAGTCTCCTACTATTATTAGGGAGCTATAATAAATATTTTATTATTTGGAATTGATCATAACACACTTGCAAATAAATCCCAATGCCTTTGTTATCTCAATTCTTGGTCTCAACTCTGCCCATAAATTCTTTCGTCATTTTCTTGAGCTCCACCAAATTTCTCAACATTTTTGGACATATCGAATACCCACTTCTTTCTCACACTCATTTGAATTAAATTCAAATGAGGTGGAACTCAACTCCACGCCCACGCTCACTTTCTATTTTCTTGGATCAAGCTCATTTTTGTGAGCCCGGGAAAATTATCCGCATGCCAAAGTCCCTTCTCTAACCTTTTTCCTTTCTCCCTTTTCTTTCTTCCTATTCTTTTACTGTTTTGGAAAAATAAGAGATAGGGAGAAGAGAGCCCAGCCAGGCCTCCAGCCAGGCCTCTGGCCACTTCCTTCCCTACCGGGCTGGCCTCTAAGGCCCAGCCGCGCCTATAACCCTAACCCTCTCCCGATCAATCCTCCCCCCATCGTCCTCCCTCCAGCGCCGCCAGCGCCCGATCCCCTCACCCCACGCTCGAGGCCCCACCTCTCTCTCGCTCTCTGTCCCGATCCGCCGCCGCTGTGGCCCGACGCTACCAGGCCGTCGTCCCGCGCCCAAGCTCCTCCGCCCTGAGCTCCGTTCGCGCTGCCGATTGCTCGGATCCGGCGCCGGCCGACCGGATCCACCCGGCTTCACTGTTCTCGGTGTTGTGGGAGCCATGCTTCAGGTCCCTGCCACCAAGCTCTGTCACCGTCGGCCTCGACCTCCTCCCTCGCGCGGCTCCTTCCCTGCCTCCACCGCGAGCCCACCATGGCGCCGCTGCCTCGCTGTAGCTACTACTATGCTTGCTGCTGCACCTCCCGCTGGCCCCCGCTGATGCCATGGTCGCCTCGTCAGCAAGCTCGCCTCCACCTCTCCTGCTGCCCCGACCGGTCTAGCCTCGGCTTAGCTAGCCCCCTGCATCGCTTCCTCACCAGGAGCTGAGCTCCATCCAGCTCAGTGCCACTACAAGTTCAAGGGCGCATCTGTTCGCCTAGGTTGTTCGTCCTCTGCTCGCAGCTCCATCCATGGCGGCCTCTGTTCGTTGACCACTGAGACCTGAGGCCCTTTTGTGTTGCTTCGCTTTGGATGTGCCAAGATCCTCTCCGACAAACGGACGACTACATGGTGACACATCAAGTACCTCTGTTGCCGTCTCCGGAATCACCAAGTACCACGACTACCCTCGAGGACATTGGTTCTGTCAAGTTCGACTACAACGTGTGTACAACTACCGTTGCCGTGATTTCGACAAGACGTCATGTACCTCTACTTCCACTACCGTCGCCGATGACCGATAGCACCACTACTTCCCACTACGACATGAGTACAACTACTTCCACTACGACCGCTGCGAGAACGACTACTTCCTCTACATCGTACCGAACCCGAACCGCTCCGAAATGCATGCTTCAAAGGTATAATCCCGAGATGATGACCCGTGGACCGAATGCATGCTTTGTTGTCTGAGATGAAACGTATGTTTGCACCGTGCCCGTTTGCTTCATGCACGTTCCTCCTCTTTTGCCATGCCGTCAACCCGTGGGAACCCGGTAAACGGTATCACCCCACCACCTTTTGCATGACACACTCATCCACACACTTCTCTCTTGCATCGGTATCTCAATCAAGTTACCGGGACTCGAATGTTGGCGTGGCACCATTTTCGTTTCGCCGCCGTGGCACCCTTTTCGTTCCGCCATGGTGACCAAATGCTTCATAACATGTTCATGTCAACATTTTATAAAATTGCATAAACCTTGATTATGTCATCTGCATCATGATAACAACATTTAAATGGTTAAAATTGTTGTTTGCTTAAAAAATTGCTAAATGACATGGGGATTTTTCGGAATTGTCGTGTGTTGCTTCCGGCCTCATTTAAACTTGCCTAACTAGTTAGTTTACTTACGTTTCACCTCTTGCCATGTTTATAACAACATGTAATATTGTTTTGTTCCTAAACGAGAGAGAACTAAATAATTGATGTGGCGTTTCGTCAATATGCAACTCGTTGCATATTGAGCTCCACTTAACTTGTAGTGTTGTTTGTGCATATTGCCATGCCATGCCTCATTAAACCGGACATGCATCATACTTGATTGTGCATCATGCCATGTTTATGCTTATGTGTTTACCATGATGTTTGCTTCTTTCCGGTTTGCTTCTCTTGTTAGCTTCAGTTTCATTCCGGAGTTGTGAGGATTCGTTCGATTACGTCTGTTTGTCTTCTTCATGGACTCGTTCTTCTTCCTTGCGGGATTTCAGGCAAGCTGACCATTACCCTCGATATCACTTCTATCTTTGCTTGCTAATTGCTTCGTTCTATCGCTATGCTGTGCTACCTATCACTTGTTTACCATGCCTCCCATATTGCCATGTCAGCCTCTAACCTTTTCACCCTTCCTAGCAAACCGTTGCTTGGCTATGTTACCGCTTTGGCTCATCCCCTCTTATAGCGTCGTTAGTTGTAGGTGAAGTTGAAGATTGCTCCATGATGGATAGGATTATGTTGGGATATCACAATATCTCTTATTTAATTAATGCATCTATATACTTGGTAAAGGGTGGAAGGCTCGGCCTTATGCCTGGTGTTTTGTTCCACTCTTGCCGCCCTAGTTTCCGTCATACCGGTGTTATGTTCCTTGATTTTGCGTTCCTTACGCGGTTGGGTGATTTATGGGACCCCCTTGACAGTTTGCTTTGAATAAAACTCCTCCAGCAAGACCCAACATTGGTTTTAACATTTGCCACCTAAGCCTTTTTCCCTTGGGTTTTGCAGACTCAAGGGTCATCTTTATTTACCCCCCCCCCCGGGCCAGTGCTCCTCCGAGTGTTGGTCCAAACTAGAGCACCGTGCGGGACCATTCCTTGGCAACTTGGATTACGTCGGTACCAGTACGCTTAGCTTATCCGGTGTGCCCTAAGAATGACATATGTGCAGCTCCTATCGGGATTTGCCGGCACAGCGGGTGGTCTTGGTGGTCTTGTTTTACCATTGTCGAAATGTCTTGTAAACCGGGATTCTGAAACTGATCGTGTCTTCCTGGGAGAAGGAATATCCTTCGTTAACCGTGAGAGCTTGTGATGGGCTACGTTGGGACACCCCTGCAGGGTATAAACTTTCGAGAGCCGTGCCCGCAGTTATGTGGCAGATGGGAATTTGTTAATGTCCGGTTGTAGAGAACTTGACACTTGACTTAATTAAAATGCATCAACCGCATGTGTAGCCGTGATGGTCTCTTTTTGGCGGAGTCTGGGAAGTGAACACGGTTTTGGGTTATGTGTGGCGTAAGCAGTTTCAGGATCACTTCTTGATCACTTCTAGCTTCTCGACTGTTTCGTTTCTTCTCTTCTCGCTCTTACTTGCGTATGTTAGCCACCATATTTGCTTAGTGCTTGCTGCAACTCCACTTCATTACCACTTCCTACCCATAAGCTTAAATAGTCTTGATCTCGCAGGTTTTGAGATTGCTGAGTCCTCGTGACTCACTAGATACTATCACAACAGTTGCAGGTGCCGATGATACCAGTGCAGGTGATGCAACCGATCTCAGATGGGAGCTCAACGAAGATCTTGGTCGTTGCTATGTTTCTTTTCCGGTTGATCAGTAGTGGAGCCCAGTTGGGACGATCGGGGGTCTAGCAGTTGGGTTATCTTCTTTTCTTTTGGCTTCGTCCGTAGTCGGACTATGTGTGTACTCTGAATGTTGTATGAATTATATGTTCATTGTGTGAAGTGGCGATTGTAAGCCAACTCTTTATCCCATTCTTGTTCATTACATGGGATTGTGTGAAGATGACCCTTCTTGCGACAAAACCACAATGCGGTTATGCCTCTAAGTCGTGCTTCGACACGTGGGAGATATAGCCGCATCGTGGGTGTTACGAGTTGGTAATCAGATCCATCCCCGACTTAGGAGCCCCCTGCTTGATCGAATCGCTGGCGTTGTTGAGTCTAGAGCAAAAATATTTTGAGTCTTAGGATTATATATATCAGAGAGTAGGATTCTTTTTACTCCTCAGCCCCTTCGTCGCTCTGGTGAGGCCTCCTGACGTAGATGTTTTGTCTTTCCTCTGCTCAAATTTCACTAAATGTTTTTTAGTATCACGCGGGTATCTTGGGATCATTCCGATATTCTTATGACGAGAACATTGTTCTTGGTGCCTCCTTTTATTTAGGGGTTGTGGCTGTGTCTTGGGGAGTTGAGCTCCGAGGTGTTGTCGTCATAATTTTATCGTTGCAGTTCTGGAATACCTGAGTTTTGCCGACATCGAAAATCTCTTTTATGCAGTTGTTGGTGAGATAACCTCGACGCCACCCAGTACTGGGGCGGGAGTTCGGGAGTATTGCCATAGCTTGTATAACGGATGCATTTTGAAGGTTGAGGTACACGATTTCCGAAGGTTTCTTGGTTATGTGTTGACAGATGGATACAGCTTGGATGTAGGGATTGTTAGTTTTGGGTGAGATATATATTGCTTCCCCTGTATCCCCAACACTAGATTGCATAACCAGAAAGTTTCGGGAGTTCTATAGGTGGGAATTCAAGTAGCTCTAGTTTTTTTTCTTTCCACAGATGCATGATATGAGATTGGGGTTCGACGTCTAGTGGTCCGCCTATCCACGGTCGTTTTTACAGTGGTCTCGTTGTGTCTTAAAGAACCCTTGGCTATGCTGGTTCGGGGACGCTTCGTATGTCATGTGCACTGCCTTGTACATGATGGTGTTGTACGGTCGAGCCCATGTGGGCCCCACCATGAAAACTTCGGATGAAATCTCTATCATATGTTTGTTTCCGGCTTATTCTGCAAGCCAAATCCTTTGTTTTGTTTTATTTGTGGTATTCGAGTTGCTTCAAAGTCAAATGTTGAATCCATACCTTTCCTAAATGGTGTTCTCATATTGCTATGTGAATACTAATCTTTCTTGATTATCGAGGTCGTCATGTTAATTCTTTTCCCAACCGGTGTGCTTCTCTTCAAGTGGATCCGATCATTTTCAACATCCGCAAGTTCAATTCTAAGTTTTCTCAACGGTGTTTTTTCCATATTCCCCAAGTTGCCTTTGTTTTCCCGCCCTCCCACCCTTTTTCTTTAAGGACTCAGATTTCTTAATCATGTATCCTTTTATTTGTGGGAAGTCTCTTCATTCTTTTCTTTCAATGTTCTTATCCGGTGATTTCCCATGAAGATGCTCAACAGTTTCAAGTTCGTCATTCTTCGTTATTTTTCTTCTCCGGTGGATCCAATTCAAGCTTTCAGTGTTGATCATATTCTTTTCCTCGTGTCAAATGCTTTCTCATATTGGTGCACCTATCAATCACTCACTTCTCGCTATTGATTTGTTCTGGAGTGCTGAAGATATCTCCGAAGGCTCGTCTTTTCATTCAAGATCCGTTCAAGCTATTTGGAGATTATTATCTCATTCTAGTCCTTTAATTCAACCGGTGCAATCTCTCTTCAAAATCGTTCAATGGTGTTTTCCTTTGAGTGGGCCCTAACCCACATGTCTTTTCCCAGGATCTTACCTGACTCTTCTAATTATTAGGAGCGATTCTCAAATTCATTTCCAAGTTTGACGTAAGAATGAATTATCATCGGTCAAATGTCTTTCTTCAAATTCTTTCATTGTTGGTTCAACCTTTCTAATTGTCATTCCAGAGTGCCTTAACAATTCATGGTGGTTCTCATCATCATTCTCAACATTTTGAAGACTGAAGAAGAGTTCCTCTTAAATCCTTACCCGCTCTTCCAGAGATTCATGGTTCTAGCATTATGCCATCCTCTCATAATTGCTTTCGATTGTGAGAATTCTTTTCACCCATCCGGAGCAATTCACGAGTCTTTTCAGTTTCATTCTCCGGAGCCAATCATCTCAGAATTATTCATTCTCAGCTTTCAGCTCTCATTCTTGAATACTTCCGGTGCATCGTTCAAATATCCTCTAATCAGTTCGTGATCTCTTTGTTCTCATGTATCTAAATCCCCTCAAGTATCTTCATTCGTTTTCCAATTCTTCCCGGTGAATTGTGGCTTTGCTACTTTCATTTTCAATTCTTACGGTGGTTTGTTCAAGATTTCTCTTCCTCTGTTATCGTATCAATTCATTCATTCTTTCATTGTTTCAATCCCATCGGTGGTTCCATCAATACCTTCTCAAGCTTGCGCGATATCTCTCTTAATTCTTTCTATGAGAATAAGTAGTATGCCAAATCCATTGCTTGTCATCAATTTAAATTGGTGAAGGATACGCATAACGTAATTCTTATTATTGTTTCATCCAAGTGATCTAGTTTCTTCTCTCCAGAGTTGTTCATCATGTCACATTTCTCGGTTCAAGATGCTTCATCTTTTCTTTTCCGGAGTTCCAAGTTTTCTCGGTTATATCGTCGCGAAGCTCCATCTAAATCATCACAAGGCTTCACCTTGTGTTTTCAACTTCTATTTCTTTTTATCATCCTTTTATTACCGGAGTTCTTCATGGAGGCTCTACATGATGGTTCATCAAGGATTCCTTTCATTCTTGTTTTGTTCTTCAAGATTTTTTTCTCGAAGTTAAGATCCGCCAAGCTATACCCAAAAATAAATATGGTGCCCAACACATGTTTTGTTGGAGGAGTTCAAGCATTCTTTATCGTGCATTCCAGAGTGGAATTCTTTCTACCTTATCTTTTGAGGTGGTGTTATATCATTCTTGACAATTTCCATTCATGTTTCGCGATTCACATGTTGTCAAGAATGAGGTATTTTAAATCCATCAATCTCTTCGTTGGAGTTATCTTGGTATAGATTTCACTGAAAGCCTTCCCTAAGGAATGTTGCTATTGTGGTGATTATCAATGGTCCAAGTTATCTCTCTATCATCTTGGTGGAAGAAGTTTTTCATCTCGTTGGTGTTATCAATTATATTATTTGTTCCCATAGTGTCAGAATTTTGCCTCAATTTCGAGAAGTTTTCCATAAGCCCATAACAAGCTTATCCTTTCGTTGTTGATAATTCAACAACTCCGTTCTAGAAATTCCTGTTAGCGTGCTCTTTCAAGATCAAGTTTTCCTCCGTTCATTCCATTACATTTTTTCATTTCTTCCGGAGGCATTGTGATGTTGTGCTCTTCACCCATCACGTCATTTTGTCAAGTTCATGTTATTTTCTTGCTTATCCATTTAACCGGAGTGTTATGTTCTCTGCTAAGTTCTTTTCATCTTATCAAGTCTTGCATATCTTTTCAACCGGAGTGTTTTCCGAATTTGATCTTCCTTGTTCCTTGTTTATCTCGTTTCAACCAGAGTGGTTCCAATTCCTTCTTGTCCATTGTACTCATCATAAATAACTTTGCAACCTCCAAGGTTCACATGGTGTTCCTTCTTTCTATTCTCTACCGTAGTGCTCTCAATTGTGTTCTACTCCATTGTGTTCTCTCTTTCAACTTTTCAACCCCACAAGGTTCTTCGGTTTCACTCATTGGTCAAAGAAGCAACTTAGTTTTACCTCTTCTCTTCCTCTTCCGTTTCCCTCCAGTGCCATCCTAGATCTCGGGACGAGATCCTCTTGTAGTGGAGGAGTGTTGTGACGCCCCAAGACCGCAGATCCCGCCCAGTTATTTTGTTATTGCTGTGTGTTTCTTTTGTGCTTGCTCTTTTATTTTTTCCATTGCATCATGTCATCATGCCATCATTTCATTAATTTTTAAAACCTCAACTAAATAAATTGCATAGATTGTTGATCTATTTAAATCGAGGGATATTCACATGGTGATTTCTCTTTAAAACATATTCAAAGTCTCCTACTATTATTAGGGAGCTATAATAAATATTTCATTATTTGGAATTGATCATAACACACTTGCAAATAAATCCCAATGCCTTTGTTATCTCAATTCTTGGTCTCAACTCTGCCGATAAATTCTTTCGTCATTTTCCTGAGCTCCACCAAATTTCTCAACATTTTTGGACATAACGAAAACCCACTTCTTTCTCACACTCATTTGAATTAAATTCAAATGAGGTGGAATTCAACTCCACGCCCACGCTCACTTTCTATTTTCTTGGATCAAGCTCATTTTTGTGAGCCCGGGAAAATTATCCGCATGCCAAAGTCCCCTCTCTAACCTTTTTCCTTTCTCTCTTTTCTTTCTTCCTATTCTTTTACTGTTTTGGAAAAATAAGAGAGAGGGAGAAGAGATCCCAGCCAGGCCTCCAGCCAGGCCTCTAGCCACTTCCTTCCCTACTGGGCCGGCCTCTAAGGCGCAGCCGCGCCTATAACCCTAACCCTCTCCCGATCAAACCTCCCCCCATCGTCCTCCCTCCAGCACTGCCAGCGCCCGATCCCCTCACCCCACGCTCGAGCCCCCACCTCTCTCTCGCCCTCTGTCCCGATCCGCCGCCACCGTGGCCCGACGCCACCAGGCCGTCGTCCCGCGCCCAAGCTCCTCCGCCCCGAGCTCCGTTCGCACTGCCGATTGCTCGGATCCGGCGCTGGCCGACCGGATCCACCCGGCTTCACTGTTCTCGGCGCTGTGCGAGCCATGCTTCAGGTCCCCGCCGCCAAGCTCTGTCGCCACCGGCCTCGACCTCCTCCCTCGCGCGGCTCCTTCCCTGCCTCCACCGCGAGCCAACCATGGCGCCGCTGCCTCGCTGTAGCTGCTGCTATGCTTGCTGCCGCGCCTCCCGCTGGCCCCCGCTGATGCCATGGTCGCCTCGTCAGCAAGGTCGCCTCCGCCTCTCCTGCTGCCCCGACTGGTCTAGCCTCGGCTCAGCTAGCCCCCTGCATCGCTTCCTCACCAGGAGCTGAGCTCCATCCAGCTCGGCGCCACTACAAGTTCAAGGGCGCATCTGTTCGCCTAGGTTGTTCGTCCTCTGCTCGCAGCTCCATCCATGGCGGCCTCTGTTCGTTGACCACCAAGACCTGAGGCCCTTTTGTGTTGCTTCGCTTTGGATGCGCCAAGATCCTCTCCTACAGATGCACGACTACATGGTGACACGTCAAGTACCTCTGCTGCCGTCTCCGGAATCGCCAAGTACCACGACTACCCTCGAGGACATTGGTTCCGTCAAGTTTGACTACAACGTGTGTACAACTACCGTTGCCATGATTTCGACAAGACGTCATGTACCTCTACTTCCACTACCGTCGCCGATGACCGATAGCACCACTACTTCCCACTACGACAAGAGTACAACTACTTCCACTACGACCGCTGCGAGAACGACTACTTCCTCTACATCGTACCAAACCCGAACCGCTCTGAAATGCACGCTTCAAAGGTATAATCCCGAGATGATGACCCGTGGACCGAATTAATGCTTTTTGTCTGAGATGAAACGTATGTTTGCACCGTGCCCATTTGCTTCATGCACGTTCCTCCTCTTTTGCCATGTCGTCGACCCGTGGGAACCCGGTAAACGGGATCACCCCACCACCTTTTGCATGACACACTCATCCGCACACTTCTCTCTTGCATCGGTATCTTAATCAAGTTACCGGGACTCGAATGTTGCTGTGGCACCATTTTTGTTTTGCCGCCGTGGCACCCTTTTCGTTCCGCCATGGTGACCAAATGCTTCATAACATGTTCATGTCAACATTTTATAAAATTGCATAAACCTTGATTATGCCATCTGCATCATGATAACAACATTTAAATGGTTAAAATTGTTGTTTGCTTAAAAAATTGCTAAATGACATGGGGATTTTCCGGAATTGTCGTTTGTTGCTTCTGGCCTCATTTAAACTTGCCTAACTAGTTAGTTTACTTATGTTTCACCTCTTGCCATGTTTATAACAACATGTAATATTGTTGTGTTCCTAAACGAGAGAGAACTAAATAATTGATGTGGTGTTTCGTCAATATGCAACTCGTTGCATATTGAGCTCCACTTAACTTGTAGTGTTGTTTGTGCATATTGCCATGCCATGCCTCATTAAACCGGACATGCATCATACTTGATTGTGCATCATGCCATGTTTATGCTTGTGTGTTTACCATGATGTTTGCTTCTTTCCGGTTTGCTTCTCTCGTTAGCTTTGGTTTCGTTCCGGAGTTGTGAGGATTCGTTCGACTATGTCCGTTTGTCTTCTTCATGGACTCGTTCTTCTTCCTTGCGGGATTTCAGGCAAGATGACCATTACCCTCGATATCACTTCTATCTTTGCTTGCTAATTGCTTCATTCTATCGCTATGCTGTGCTACCTATCACTTGTTTACCATGCCTCCCATATTGTCATGTCAGCCTCTAACCTTTCCACCCTTCCTAGCAAACCGTTGCTTGGCTATGTTACCGCTTTGGCTCGGCCCCTCTTATAGCGTTGTTAGTTGCAGGTGAAGTTGAAGATTTCTCCATGATGGACAGGATTATGTTGGGATATCACAATATCTCTTATTTAATTAATGCATCTATATACTTGGTAAAGGGTGGAAGGCTCGGCCTGATGCCTGGTGTTTTGTTCCACTCTTGCCGCCCTAGTTTCCGTCATACCGGTGTTATGTTCCTTGATTTTGCGTTCCTTACGCGGTTGGGTGATTTATGGGACCCCCTTGACAGTTCGCTTTGAATAAAACTCCTCCAGCAAGACCCAACATTGGTTTTAACATTTGCCAGCTAAGCCTTTTTCCCTTGGGTTCTGCAGACGAAAGGGTCATCTTTATTTACCCCCCCCCCCGGCCAGTGCTCCTCCGAGTGTTGGTCCAAACTAGAGCACCGTGCGGGACCATTCCTTAGCAACTTGGATTACATCGGTACCTGTACGCTTAGCTTATCCGGTGTGCCCTGAGAACGAGATATGTGCAGCTCCTATCGGGATTTGTCGGCACAGCGGGTGGTCTTGCTGGTCTTGTTTTACCATTGTCGAAATGTCTTGTAAACCGGGATTCCGAGACTGGTCGGGTCTTCCTGGGAGAAGGAATATTCTTCTTTGACTCTGAGAGCTTGTGATGGGCTAAGTTGGGACACCCCTGCAGGGTATAAACTTTCGAGAGCTGTGCCCGCGGTTATGTGACAGATGGGAATTTGTTAATGTCCAGTTGGAGAGAGCTTGACACTTGACTTAATTAAAATGCATCAACCGCGTGTGTAGACGTGATGGTCTCTTTTCGGCAGAGTCCGGGAAGTGAACACGGTTTTGGGTTATGTTTGACGTAAGCAGTTTCAGGATCACTTCTTGATCACTTCTAGCTTCTCGACCGTTCCGTTGCTTCTCTTCTGCTCTTACTTGCGTATGTTAGCCACCATATTTGCTTAGTGCTTGCTGCAACTCCACTTCATTACCACTTCCTACCCATAAGCTTAAATAGTCTTGATCTCGTGGGTTTTGAGATTGCTGAGTCCTCGTGACTCACCAGATACTATCACAACAGTTGCAGGTGCCGATGATACCAGTGCAGGTGATGCAACCGAGCTCATATGGAAGCTCAACGAAGATCTTGGTCGTTGCTATGTTTCTTTTCCGGTTGATCAGTAGTGGAGCCCAGTTGGGACGATCGGGGATCTAGCAGTTGGGTTATCTTCTTTTCTTTTGGCTTCGTCCGTAGTCGGACTATGTGTGTACTCTGAATGATGTATGAATTATATGTTCATTGTGTGAAGTGGCCATTGTAAGCCAACTCTTTATCCCATTCTTGTTCATTACATGGGATTGTGTGAAGATGACCCTTCTTGCGACAAAACCACAATGTGGTTATGCCTCTAAGTCGTGCTTCGACACGTGGGAGATATAGCCGCATCATGGGTGTTACAAGTATATGACAACTTTAAGGCTTGTGGAGTTGATGAGTTTGTTGGACAGAAGTTCACAAACTGGAATGATGAGCTAGTTATGCAGTTCTACTCCACAACTCATTTTTATCCTGATGGCAGAATTGTCTGGATGTCTGATGGTACAAGGTACCAATCAACTATTGAGGAATGGGCCAATTTGATCAATGCCCTAGAGGAGAAAGAAGATGACTTGGATGTCTACTCCAAGAAGAAAAAGGATCACAATTCCATGTCCATATGTACAAGGAGATCCCAGACAAGGCACTTGAAAGCTTCAAGTTTGGA
This sequence comes from Triticum dicoccoides, assembly GCF_002162155.2. Lineage (NCBI taxonomy): Eukaryota > Viridiplantae > Streptophyta > Magnoliopsida > Poales > Poaceae > Triticum > Triticum dicoccoides. The sequence goes on along the minus strand of NC_041391.1, from coordinate 611,317,304 downwards.
TCTATCCATTTTCTTCTGTCAGGGCTGCCAACAATCAACTGGATCCTTAGGCACACTCTTTTGCCCAAGTCAGGTGACCACAACATGATCAGAGGGCATGCAATTAATTTGCTACACATATTTGATGTGCCACAGAAATTCAAGGCCATGAGCCTCATAGTTGAGACAATCAAGAGGACAGCAGCACACTAGAAGAGAAGTTGTGGGTATGCCCCACAAATCCAGGAGCTGATTGTCATGCCCAATATGCGATACTATCCTAAAGAGACTCGAAGGTCCCACCAAGGATAGAACCGCATATTGAAATGCTTTTGCAAGGTGGATATCATTACATCAACATTACATAATAGATGGGGATACATACAAAAGGCATACAATGCCACATGAATACAACATCACAATACATTAGAGCATCATCCGACTATGGATGAAACACAAACAGAAACTCAAATGACATCCACCCTGCTAGCCCAGGCTGCCGACCTGGAACCTATCCCCTGATCGAAGAAGAAGCAGAAGAAGAACTCCAAACAAGCAAACATCACTCTCGCGTCATGATCATCACAAAACCTGTACCTGCAACTGTTGTTGTAGTAATCTATGAGCCATGAGGACTCAGCAATCCCATTACCATGGGTATCAAGACTAGCAAAGCTTAAAGGGAAAGGGAGTGGTAAAGTGGTGAGGTTGCAGCAGCGACTAAGCATATATGGTGGCTAACATACGCAAATAAGAGCGAGAAGAGAAGCAAAGGAACGGTCGTGAAGCTAGCAATGATCAAGAAGTGATCCTGAACTCCTACTTACGTCAAACATAACCCAAAGACCGTGTTCACTTCCCGGACTCCGCCGAGAAGAGACCATCATGGCTATACACGCGGTTGATGCGTTTAATTCGTATCTGGTGTCAAGTTATCTACAACCGGATATTGACAAATTCCCATCTGCCTATAACCGCAGGCACGGCTTTCGAAAGTTTATACCCTGCAGGGGTGTCCCAACTTAGCCCATGATAAGCTCTCGCGATCAACGAAGGATATACCTTCTCCCAGGAAGACCCGATCAGACTCGGAATCCCGGTTTACAAGACATTTCGACAATGGTAAAACAAGACCAGCAAGACCGCCCGCTGTGCCGACAAATCCCGATAGGATCTGCACATAACTCTTTCTCAGGGCACACCGGATGAACACTATGTACAACTAAAACCAGACCTCGAGTTTCCCCGAGGTGGCGCTGCAAGTGGATCTGGTTCGGACCAACACTTAGACAAGCACTGACCCGGGACGGGGGGGGGGGGGCAGAATAAAGATGACCCTTGGGTTAATTACTCCCAAGGGAAATATAGGTGGTGGTGAGGCAAATGGTAAAACCAATGTTGGGCCTTGCTGGAGGAGTTTTATTCAAAGCGAACTATCAAGGGGGTCCCATAAATCACCCGACCGCGTAAGGAACGCAAAATCTGGGAACATAACACCGGTATGACGGAAACTAGGGCGGCAAGAGTGGATCAAAACACCAGGCATAAGGCCGATCCTTCCACTCTTCACTAAGTATATATAGATGCATTAATTAAATAAGAGATATTGTGATATCCCAACAAAATCCTGTTCACCAAGGAGCAATCTTCAACTTCACCTGCAACTAGCAACGCTATAAGAGGGCTGAGCAAAGCGGTAACATAGCCAAACAACGGTTTGCATAGGAAAGGTATCAAAGGTTAGAGGTTCATGGCAATATGGGAGGCTTGATAAACAGGTGATAGGTAGCGCAGCAAAGCGATAGAACGAAGCAACTAGCATAGCAATGATAGTAGTGAGATCCAGGGTAGCGGTCATCTTGCCTGAAATCCCGCTAGGAAGAAGAACGAGTCCATGAAGAAGACGAACGGGAGTAGTCGAACGAATCCTCACAATCGCAACATTACCGGAACTAAGAAGCAACACCGGAAAGAAACAAACAACATGGTAAATGCACAAGCATAAACATGGCATGATGCACAGACAAGTATGATGCATGTCCGGTTTAAAGAGCATGGCATGGCAAAGTGCACAAACAATCCTACAAATTAAGTGGAGCTCAACATGCAAAACACCACATCAATTATTTAGTTCTCTCTCGTTTAAGCTAACAAACAAAATTAAATGTTGTTAAACATGGCAAGAGGTGAGGCTTAATAAAACTACCTATCTAAGCAAGTTTAAATGAGGCTGGAACCACAAAACAACAATTCCGAAAAATCCCCATTTGCATATTCTAGTTTTGGTACTGTTCTGCCTATTACATAATTTTAGAGTTGTTAAACAGGAAAATAAAGTTCACCATGTTAATCTAGGCATTTTTCCACCCCATTTACATATAAAGTTTATTTAAAACGGAGCTACGGTTATTTAGTTATGAAATAAATCATTTTAACATGGCATTTGAGCAAATTTAAACAAACAGCATTTTAAACATTTTAAACATGGATGAAAGTGGCATATTATTAATCTACACAAAATTCTAAGCATTTTACATATATAAATTATTTACATATGATGCACGGTTCATGAGGTATTATATGCATGAAGAACAGGGGTCAATCTGTAAATATGCAGTTTCTCTGGAAAATAGAAAAAAAACGCAACAGGAAAAAAATATGACACAGGCCGAATCTGGAGGGGCTGGGGGGCCTCACCCATGGGCTCGGCCCAGTTGGTGCAGGAGGCCTAAGAGGGCGCGAGGCTGGAGGAGGCCGGGGCTGGTTGGCTTCGGCTGGGCCTTGGAGCTAGCGGCCCAGGAGGCTGGCCACGCGCGCTGGTCAACGGGAGCGAGGCGAGCGGGCTGCTCCTGCTTGATGAAGAGGAAGCAGAGGCCATGGCATGGACATGGCGGCAGGGACGTCACGGGGACGACCGGATCCAAGGCGGGGAGGCGCGACGGGAAGCAGGCGCGGTTGGATCTGGGCGAGGACAGCGTTCTCCGGCGAGACGCCAGATCCAGGCGGCTGCGAGGGAGTTCCTGGGGCTGTCCATGGCTGCTAGTCTCCCGCAAGGAGAGATGTGTGAGAGAGAGGAAACGGCAGAGGAAGAAAGAGAGAGGGCGCAAGGAGGAGGTCCTCGGCGTTGAGAGCTCCGACGAGCTGGTCCGGCGGCCGGACTCCGGCGAGGCGCGCATGGATTGGGACGAGGAGGCGCTCGGGTGGAGGGTTCGAGCGACGGGAGGAGCGGGCGGCGGCACGGTTTGGGCACAGATAGGCTTCCAGGGCCTCGATCTGGGTTCCGCGGGCCCTACGCGAGGAGGGAGACAGGGCGCGTGCTTGGCGGCGCGACCGGTGGCTGCGTGCCAAGTGGCGGCGGGGCAGTGGGGAAGAAGGGCTAGGGGTTAGGGTTTCCGAAAATGGAGGAGTAGGGTGTCCATATATAGTAGGAGGGGGTGACCGAGGGCTGTTTGGAGACCTCCGATCGAGATCGAACGGCTCCGAAATGTGCAACAACTAGGTGGGCTTAGAAGAGCAAGATTTGGACAGATCGCAGACGTCCGATCGAGATCAAAGGTTCAGAATAGATAGGCTAGGAGAGTTCAAATAAGAAACCAAAGATGTTTTAGGGATGTTGGGGGATGATTCAGACTCATCGGTGACGACTGCTCTGGTCGGGTTCAGAAAAGGTTTCAGACACGCACGCGAGGGGGGCTGCAAAGGAGGGGGGGCTCCATGACTGGTAGAGAGATATGGCGGTCCAACAAAAGGGGAACGAGAACCCAGTTGGACTCGAAGCAGTCTACGAAGGCAAGGGGGGGAACGCGCCAACTACGAACGGATGCAATCTTTATGAAAACATGCAAATGCAATACGCATGATGCCATGAGACGAGATGCATAACTAGAACAAAATGCAAAACAATAGACAAAAACCCAACCACGGAGGAAAAATCAAAACACATCTCCGGAAAAGGCAAGAGTTGGAGTTACGAATATGGAAAGTTGTATCCGGGGCGTTACAACACTCCACCACTACGAGAGGATCTCGTCCCGAGATCTAGGATGGCACGGGAGGGAAAACAAAAAGGGAAGAGAAGAGGTAAAACTAAGTTGCTTCTTCGACAAATGAGTGAAACCATGAACCTTGAGAGGTTGAGCAATATAAAAGAAAGAATACAACAGAGATGAACGAGATTGCAAACAATCTGTTAGAAAAGAGGAACAAGGAACATTACGAGAACTTGAAGGTTGCAAAGACATGAATGACGAGCACAATGGACAAGAAGGAATTGAAACCACTCTGGTTGAAACGAGATAAGAATGAATAAGAATGATATAATTTTGACAGCACTCCGACTGTAAATGGAAGAAATTGAACATGAACTTGACAAGATGAGAGGATACTTGATGAAATCAACAACACACTGCCTCCGGAACTATTGAAAAAAATGGCACAAGGGGTAAGAAAGATTTCAGACAACACTCCGGTTGAGAAGGGGGGAAAAACTTGATAAGATGAAAAGAACTTGAAGAGATGACACAACACTCCGGTTAAATGGATAAGCATGAAAAGAACACGATCCTCAAAATTTGAGATGATGAGTGAAGAGAGCAACATCACCATGCCTCCGGAAGAATGAATAGAAGATATATCATTGGAATAACAGAATGGAGAAGAAAATGCCAACTTCTGCCACAGATGAGCTTGAAAAGCATCCTTGCAAACAAGAATTGAACGGAGTTGTTGGAAAATCAACAACGAAAAGCACAAGCTTATTATGGGCTTATGGCAAACATCTCAAAATTATGAGGTGACAACCGGCCACTAACTGAAACAAATGCTTGCTTGAGATCAACGAAGAGATGAAAACTACTTTCTCCGAGAGGATAGGAGAAAACTCGGATCATTGATAAGCACCACAAATAGCAACATTCCTTAGGGAAGGCTTTAGATGTAACCTAAACGAAGATAACTCCAATGGAGGGATTAATGGATTTAAAATATCTCATTCTTGACAACATGTGAATCATGAAACACGAACTCAAATTGTCAAGAATGACATAACACCACCTCAAATGATAAGGTAGAACGAATTGCACTTTGAAATGCAAGAAGAAGAATACTTGAGCTCCTCAAAACAAAACATGTGTTAAGCACCATGTTTATTTTAGAGTATAGCTTGGCGGATCATAACTTCGAGAGAAATCTTGAAGAACAATTGAAGAATGAAAAGAATCCTTGATGAACCGCCATGTAGAGTCTCCATGAAGAACTCCAGTAAAAAAAGGATGATAAAAAGAAAGAGAAGTTGAAAACACAAGGTGAAGCCTTGCAATGATTTAGATGGAGCTTCGTGACGATGTAACCGAGAAAACTTGGAACTCCGGAAAAGGAAAAGATGAAACACTAGAACCGTGAATTACTTCATCATGAACAATCTCCGGAAGAAAAGAATTGAATCACCTCGAGGAAATAAGAATAAGATATATTGTATGCTTATCCTTCATCAAATTAAATTGATGACAAGCAATGGATTTGGTATACTACTTATTCTTCTTGAGGGATTAAGGATAGAGATAGCGCAAACTTGAGAAGGTCTTGATGGATCCATCGGTGGGGTTGAAACAACGAATAAATTAATATGAGAACATAGGAAGAGAAATCTTGAACGAACCACCGTAAGAACTGAAAATGAACATAGCAAAGGCACAATTTACCGGGAAGAATTGGAAAACTAATGAAGATACTTGAGGGGATTTAGATACATGAGAACGAAGAGATCATGAACTGATTAGAGGGTATTTGAACGATTGACCGGTAAGATTTGGAGAATGATAGCTACACGCTGAGAATGAAGAATTATGACATGATGGCCTTCGGAGGAAAGAAATGGAAACAACTCATGAAAAGCTCCGGATGGGTGAAAAGAATTCTCACAATCGAAAACAATTATGAGTTTGGCATGAAGCTAGAACCATGAATCTCTGGAAGAACGGGTAAGGATTTAAGAGGAACTCTTCTTCGGTCTTCATATGCTGAGAATGATGACGAGAACCACCAAAATTGTTGAGGCACTATGGAACAAAGAAGAATAGAAATGATGAACCAATGATGAAAATATTTTGAAAGCGATCTTGGAGAAAGAATATGACTGATGAAAATTCATTCTTACGTCAAACTTGGAAATGAATTTGAGAATAGCTCCGGGAAAATTAGAAGAGTCAGGTAAGATCCTGGGAAAAGACCTGTGGGTTAGGGCCCACTCGAAAGAAACATCGTTGAACAATTGATTGAAAGGGGGGATTGCACCGGTAGAATTAAATAGCTTGAATGAGAGAAAAACCTTGAAGTAACTCGAACGGATTAAGAATGGAAACATGATTCTTCTGAGATATCTTCAACACTCTGGAACAAATGAATAGCAAGAGGTGAGTGAATTAGAGGTGTACCGGCATGAGAAAGCATTAGGAACGAGGAAAGGAATATGATCAACACTGAAAGCTTGAATTGGATCCACCGGAGAAGAAACAACAATGCAGGATGATGAACTTGAAACTGTTGAGCATCTTCATGGGAAATCACCGGATAAGAACATTGACGGGAAAAGTATGGAGAAACTTCACATCAATAAAATGGTACTTGATTAAGAAATCTAGGTCCTTGAAGAAAAAGGGTGGGAGGGCGGGAAAACAAAGGTAACTTGGGACGGATGAAACAAGAACCGGTGAGAAAACTTAGAGTTGATCTCGCGAATGGGAAAAAAATGATAGTATTAGCCTGGAGAGAAGCATGCCGGTTGGAAAATAATTAACATGACAACCTCAATGATCAAGAAGGATTATCACTCCCATAGAAATATGAGAACACTGCTTAGGAAATGTATGGAATCAACATTTGACTTTGAAGCAACTCGAATACCACAAATAAAACAAAACAAAGGATTTGACTTGCAGAATAAGCCGGAACAAATACATATGATAGAGATTTACCCAATCCCATATCACGCATCTGTCGGAAAGATATTCTAGGAGCTACTTGAATTCCCACCTATAAACTCCCGAAACTTTCTGGTTATGCAATCTGGTGTTGGGGATACAGGGGAAGCAATATATCTCACCCAAACTAACAATACCTACATCCAAGTTGTATCCATCCGTCAACACATAACCAAGAAACCTTCGGAAATCGTGTACCTCAACCTTCGAAAAGCATCCGTTATACGAGTTATGGCAATACTCCCGAACTCCCCAGTACTGGGTGACGTCGAGGTTATCTCACCACCAACTGCATAAAAGAGATTTTCGATGTCGGCAAAACTCAGGTATTCCAGAACTGCAACGATAAAATTGTGACGACAACACCTCGGAGCTCAACTCCCCAGGTCAAAGCCACATAATAGACAGGAGGCACCAAGAACAATGTTCTCGTCACAAAACCATCGGAACGATTCTAAGATACCCGCGTGATCCTAAATTTGTTTTAGTGAAATTTGAGGAGAGGAAAGTCAAAACATCTACATCAGGAGACCTCACCAGAGCGACGAAGGGGCTGAGGAGTAAAAAGAATCCTACTCTCCGATATATATAATCCTAAGACTCAAAATAGTTTTCTTCTAGACTCAACAACGGCCAACAATCAAGGGGGCTCCTATGGTCGGTCGAGGCTCTGATTACCAACTTGTCACGCCCAACATGCGATACTACCCTAAAGAGACTCGAAGGTCCCACCAAGGATAGAACCGCATATTGAAACGCTTTTGCAAGGTGGATATCATTACATCAACATTACATAATAGATGGGGATACATACAAAAGGCATACAATGCCACATGAATACAACATCACAATACATTAGAGCATCATCTGACTATGGATGAAACACAAACAGAAACTCAAATGACATCCACCCTGCTAGCCCAGGCTGCCGACCTGGAACCTATCCCCTGATCGAAGAAGAAGCAGAAGAAGAACTCCCAACAAGCAAACATCGCTCTCGCGTCATGATCATCGCAAAACCTGTACCTGCAACTGTTGTTGTAGTAATCTGTGAGCCATGAGGACTCAGCAATCCCATTACCATGGGTATCAAGACTAGCAAAGCTTAAAGGGAAAGGAAGTGGTAAAGTGGTGAGGTTGCAGCAGCGACTAAGCATATATGGTGGCTAACATACGCAAATAAGAGCGAGAAGAGAAGCAAAGGAACGGTCGTGAAGCTAGCAATGATCAAGAAGTGATCCTGAACTCCTACTTACGTCAAACATAACCCAAAGACCGTGTTCACTTCCCGGACTCCGCCGAGAAGAGACCATCATGGCTACACACGCGGTTGATGCGTTTTAATTCGTATCTGGTGTCAAGTTATCTACAACCGGATATTAACAAATTCCCATCTGCCTATAACTGCAGGCACGACTTTCGAAAGTGTATACCCTGCAGGGGTGTCCCAACTTAGCCCATGATAAGCTCTTGCGATCAACGAAGGATATACCTTCTCCCAGGAAGACCCGATCAGACTCGGAATCCCGGTTTACAAGACATTTCGACAATAGTAAAACAAGAGCAGCAAGACCGCCCGCTGTGCCGACAAATCCCGATAGGAGCTGCACATATCTCGTTCTCAGGGCAGACCGAATGAACACTACGTACAACTAAAACCAGACCTCGAGTTTCCCCGAGGTGGCGCTGCAAGTGGCTCTGGTTCGGACCAACACTTAGGCAAGCACTGGCCCGGGGGGCTGAATAAAGATGACCCTTGGGTTAATTACTCCCAAGGGAAATATAGGTGGTGGTGAGGCAAATGGTAAAACCAATGTTGGGCCTTGCTGGAGGAGTTTTATTCAAAGCAAACTGTCAAGGGGGTCCCATAAATCACCCGACCGCGTAAGGAACGCAAAATCCGGGAACATAACACCGGTATGACGGAAACTAGGGCGGCAAGAGTGGATCAAAACACCAGGCATAAGGCCGAGCCTTCCACCCTTTACCAAGTATATATAGATGCATTAATTAAATAAGAGATATTGTGATATCCCAACAAAATCATGTTCACCAAGGAGCAATCTTCAACTTCACCTGCAACTAGCAACGCTATAAGAGGGCTGAGCAAAGCGGTAACATAGCCAAACAACGGTTTGCATAGGAAAGGTATCAAAGGTTAGAGGTTCATGGCAATATGGGAGGCTTGATAAATAGGTGATAGGTAGCGCAGCAAAACGATAGAACGAAGCAACTAGCATAGCAATGATAGTAGTGAGATCCAGGGTAGCAGTCATCTTGCCTGAAATCCCGCTAGGAAGAAGAACGAGTCCATGAAGAAGATGAACGGGAGTAGTCGAATGAATCCTCACAATCGCAACATTACCAGAACTAAGAAGCAACACCGGAAAGAAACAAACAACATGGTAAATGCACAAGCATAAACATGGCATGATGCACAGACAAGTATGATGCATGTCTGGTTTAAAAAGCATGGCATGGCAAAGTGCACAAACAATCCTACAAATTAAGTGGAGCTCAACATGCAAAACACCACATCAATTATTTAGTTCTCTCTCGTTTAAGCTACCAAACAAAATTAAATGTTGTTAAACATGGCAAGAGGTGAGGCATAATAAAACTACCTATCTAAGCAAGTTTAAATGAGGTCAGAACCACAAAACAACAATTACAGAAAATCCCCATGTGCATATTCTAGTTTTGGTACTGTTATGCCTATTACATAATTTTAGAGTTTTTAAACAGGAAAATAAAGTGCACCATGTTAATCTAGGCATTTTTCCACCCCATTTACATATAAAGTTTATTTAAAACGGAGGTACGGTTATTTAGTTATGAAATAAATCATTTTAACATGGCATTTGAGCAAATTTAAACAAACAGCATTTTAAACATTTTAAACATGGATGAAAGTGGCATATTATTAATCGACACAAAATTCTAAGCATTTTACATATATAAATTATTTACATATGATGCACGGTTCATGAAATATTATATGCATGAAGAACAAGGGTCAATCTGTAAATATGCAGTTTCTCTGGAAAATAGAAAAAAACGCAACAGGAAAAAAATATGACACAGGCCGAATCTGGAGGGGCTGGGGGGCCTCACCCATGGGCTCGGCCTAGTTGGTGCAGGAGGCCCAAGAGGGCGCGAGGCTGGAGGAGACCGGGGCTGGCTGGCTTCGGCTGGGCCTTGGAGCTAGCGGCCCAGGAGGCTGGCCACGCGCGCTGGTCAACGGGAGCGAGGCAAGCGGGCTGCTCCTGCTTGATGAAGAGGAAGCAGAGGCCATGGCGTGGACATGGCGGCAGGGACGTCGCGGGGACGACCGGATCCAAGGCGGGGAGGCGCGACGGGAAGCAGGGGCGGTTGGATCTGGGCGAGGACGGCGTTCTCCGGCGAGATGCCAGATCCAGGCGGCTGCGAGGGAGTTCCTGGGGATGTCCATGGCTACTAGTCTCTTGCAGGGAGAGATGTGTGAGAGAGAGGAAACGGCAGAGGAAGAAAGAGAGAGGGCGCGAGGAGGAGGTCCTCGGCGTTGAGAGCTCCAACGAGCTGGTTCGGCGGCCGGACTCCGGCGAGGCGCGCATGGATTGGGACGTGGAGGCTCTCGGGTGGAGGGTTCGAGCGACGGGAGGAGCGGGCGACGGCGCGGTTTGGGCACAGATGGGCTTCCAGGGCCTCGATCTGGGTTCCTCGGGCCCTACGCGAGGAGGGAGACAGGGCGCGTGCTTGGCGGCGCGACCGGTGGCTGCACGCCAAGTGGCGGAGGGGTAGTGGGGAAGAAGGGCTAGGGGTTAGGGTTTCCGAAAATGGAGGAGTAGGGTGTCCATATATAGTAGGAGGGGGTGACCGAGGGCTGTTTGGAGCCCTCCGATCGAGATCTGACGGCTCCGAAATGTGCAACAACTAGGTGGGCTTAGAAGAGCAAGATTTGGACAGATCACAGACGTCCGATCGAGACCAAAGGTTCAGAATAGATAGGCTAGGAGAGTTCAAATAAGAAACCAAAGATGTTTTAGGGATGTTGGGGGATGATTCGGACTCATCGGTGACGACTGCTCCGGTCGGGTTCGGAAAAGGTTTCAGACGCGCACGTGAGGGGGGCTGCAAAGGAGGGGGTCCATGACTGGCAGAGAGATATGGCGGTCCAACAAAAGGGGAACGAGAACCCGGTTGGACTCGAAACGGTCTACGAAGGCAAGGGGGGGAACGCGCCAACTACGAATGGATGCAATCTTTATGAAAACATGCAAATGCAATACGCATGATGCCATGACACGAGATGCATAACTAGAACAAAATGCAAAACAATAGACAAAAACCCAACCACAGAGGAAAAATCAAAACACATCTCCGGAAAAGGCAAGAGTTGGAGTTACGAATATGGAAAGTTGTATCCGGGGCGTTACACTGATCAACTCAAAGATGGGCACAGGCAAATATCTGTTGGATCAGGAACACTTTGTTCTCTATCCAGACTTTGAGGACAATCAAGTTGTGATGAATGAGAATGAACCATCCTCAGTGCAAGCTCAAGAGAAGAAGGAGAAAGCAAAGAAGGAGAAGGCTGCCAAGATGCCAACTCTAGAGGAGGCATCTGAGTACTTTTTGAAGAGCAAGCAGGACTAGCTTGGTTACTTGATAGCATCAACTCTGAGGATTGAGAAGGGGTGGCCACCCTAACTCAAAACCAGGAGAGCCTGGAAAGAATCATGGAACAAAAATTCTATGACCTAGATGTGAAAGTAACTGAGATTCAGTCAGTTGTGGAGCAGCTACAGGATGACATGCAGGAGAGGAAGGGCAGAACAACTACTGATGCATTTGTCCAAGTGCCTCGAGCTCAGAGATCAGCTGCAGAGCCAGTGACAGACACCAGAGCCACTTCATCTGCACCAGCTACAGCTCCAGTGCGACCAGCTCCAGCACCAACTCCTTCCGCTCCATCCACATCAACTGAAGTCTTCGTCCAAGGAGCCATCTCTACACCACCAACTGAAGACCAAGCCTGAGAGACGATATAGTACTATGCATTTTCTATGAACCTTTTGGTAACTTGTTGCCAAAGGGGGAGAAAAATGTATAGATCATAGGCTTCGAGAGAGAGAGAGAGTTTGCTTTTGTTCTCTCTTGTCTTCGTGGTTGAACTTTATTTGCTTTTGCTTGCTTGAGATACTATGCTATTATCTGTGAGACATTGATGATCATGTGTTTGATCATAAGCTACACTTATGCTTGTTAGATGATATTATCTTATTTATCTTATCTTTGTATGATCATTCACTTTGCTTGGTGATGAGTGCATGTATTCAATCTTTATTATTTTGAGCGCTCCACCAAGATGTATGTGACATGGAAGAGTAACCCATGAGCCTAATTCCTTGTGCATTTGCAGTCCAAAGCAAATCTTAAACTATGCACAAATTTAGGGGGAGCTCTTGCTTATCACATACTTCTCAAAGCACGATGTTTTTTAATCTTATTATCATTTGTCGAAGCTTTGATCTATATGTTGTCATCAATTACCAAAAATGGGGAGATTGAAAGTGCAACTATCCCTAGGTGGTTTTGGTAATTCATAACAACATATAGCTCATTGAGCTAATACTATTCCAAGACAAATATTTCAGGAAAGCTCAATGAATGGCATGCCATGGATGATGAAAGTGGATCCCTCAAAATGTTAAGGATAAAAAGGATTGGCTCAAGCTCAAAAGCTCAAGACTCTACATTTTATATTTTAGTGATCCAAGATCACATTGAGTCTATAGGAAAAGCGAATACTATCAAGGAGGGATGAGGTGTTGCTTAATGAGTTTCTTGCTTCAAGTGCTTAGTGATATGCTCCAAAAACCCTCAACTACTTTCTCATATCCACATATGACCTAAAACCTAAAGTAAACCTCGGCCCCACCGATTCTTTCTATCCGGTGCCACCGAGTTCAGATGTCATAGCCACTGCCACAAACCCTAGGCAAATCGGTCTCACCGATAGGGATCTTGGTCTCACCGAGATGGGATTGTAATCTCTCTGTTTCCCTTCATAACGTTTCGGTCTAACCGAAGTGAGCAATCGGTCCCACCGAGATTGCAATGTAAACTCTCTATTTCCCTTTCGTAACATTTCGGTCTAACCAAAAAGAGCGAATCGGTCCCACCGAGTTTACCTGACCAACTCTCTGGTTAGCTAATTACCAAAATCGGTCTCACCGAGTTTGTGTAATCGGTCTCACCGAGATTACGTTATGCCCTAACCCTAACCATATCGGTCTCACCGAGTTGCATGTCGGTCCCACCGAAATCACTAACGGTCACTAGGTTTACTGAATCGGTTCGACCGAGTCTGTTGATTCGGTCCCACCGAGATTGGTAAATTATGTGTAACGGTTAGATTTTGTGTGGAGGCTATATATACCCCTCCACCTCCTCTTCATTCGTGGACAGAGCCATCAGAACAAACCTACACTTCCAACTTACCATTTCTAAGAGAGAACTACCTACTCATGTGCTGAGGCCAAGATATTCCATTCCTACCATATGAATCTTGATCTCTAGCCTTCCCAAGTTGCTTTGCACTCAAATCTTCTTTCCACCAGATCCAAATCCTATGAGAGAGAGAGTTGAGTGTTGGGGAGACTATCATTTGAAGCACAAGAGCAAGGAGCTCATCATCAACACACCATTTGTTACTTCTTGGAGAGTGGTGTCTCCTAGATTGGCTAGGTGTCACTTGGGAGCCTTCGACAAGATTGTGGAGTTGAACCAAGGAGTTTGTAAGGGCAAGGAGATCGCCTACTTCGTGAAGATCTACCGCTAGTGAGGCAAGTCCTTCATGGGCGACGGCCATGGTGGGATAGACAAGGTTGCTTCTTCATGGACCCTTCTTGGGTGGATCCCTCCGTAGACTCGCGCAACCGTTACCCTTCGTGGGTTGAAGTCTCCATCAACGTGGATGTACGATAGCACCACCTATCGGAACCACGGCTCAAAAATCACCGTGTCTCCAAATTGCGTTTGAAATCTCCAAACCCTTCCCTTTACATTCTTGCAAGTTGCATGCTTTAATTTCCGTTGGTCATATACTCTTTGCATGCTTGCCTGAATTGTGTGAAGATTGCTTGACTTGTGCTAAGATAGCTAAAATATGTCAAAGACTAAAATTGGGAAAATGTTAAGTTTTTAATTGGTCAAGTAGTCTAATCACCCCCCTAGACATACTTCAAGGTCCTACAAAGATGCCCTCTTCTTTGTTTCCAGAGTGGCTTGTCATTCCCAAATCCTTCCCTAGACCCTGTCATTTTCATCCTTGGACCAATCCCAATATTGTTTTTATGGGGAATATTCCTTTTCTATTAAAGGAATTATACCTTTTGCCCTAGGTTGTGAAGCAACATATATTTCCCTCACTCCAAAAATTCCCAAATAATTCTCATAAGCTGTTTGGGTCATATCTTCCTCAAATTTGGAAAAATATTTTACTTGCCATGTTTTCTATCATGCTCAAATAATTCCTTTTCTATTATGTCCTGTGTGGCAGGTTGTGAAGGAAGTGCTATTTTCCCTTGTCCAGTTGATCTAAAACTTTTTGGACATCTTTTCATGTTCAAATAATTTCCCTGTGCCAAAGTTCAACTTTATTTGCCTAGCCAATCTTTCTCAGTGCTTTTTCAAAGTTTCTGTCAGATAGAAGCCATTGTGAAGGAAGTACTAGATAGGAGTATCCAAATGAGTTGAACTTTTGCACACTCCTTCATGTGCTCATATTAACGCTCTCCACCCATTTGCAGCCCCATCAAATCATCTATGTGAGCACAGGATCAAATCTTTGATTCTGGCAATATTTTTAGGTTGTGAAGCAAGTGTATTTTATATTGCTTCAACAATTCTGATAAATTACCAGATCATGATCCTACCCATACAACATCTCTCCACCCATTTTGGGCACATTTAAGCAAGCCATTATTCCTCGAGAATTTTTGCAAGTTTCTGGTCAGTGGAGATGCTTGTGAAGCAAGTACCATTTTGGCTTGTCCATTTGGTATGATATTTTTACAGCATCTTTGTATGACCAAATAACCCTGCCTTGATCAAACTCAGCTCAATCCAACCAACCAAGTGAGTGCATCATGTTGATCAAGTTTCTGGACCAGATTATGCAGTTGCAAAGCAAGTGTATTAAATATTGATCCATTTCTTCTCCAACTCCCCAGGACTATAGTCCTTCCTAACCTAAGCACCCCAGACATAACATTTGACCTATAGCATCTCTCTATTGATCACACTTTGTTGATCAAGTTTACTACAACAAACTTCAGAGGTTCCTTACCATTTAAACACTTCGTCTTTCACCATGTTACCACCGAAGTTGGAACCTCCCTTGGAAGTAATTACCCCTAGAAAACAATTGCCAGCCATTTGGCTCTTCTTGATGCAAGTCTACGCGGTGACCACCGCTTTGGCGTGCAATGGCCGCGTCCAGAACGTCTTCTTGCTCGGGCCCCTCCTCTGCTCGGCGTCTCAGCGGGCACGGGCATGTCCAGCGTGTTCTCCGTGTCGTCTCCGTCCTCCTGGAGCCGTCTACCTCTCCGTTCGCTTCTCCGTCGGTGCTCGTCGTCGCGCGCCCACAGGCGCACTGTGGCCGACCGAGCATTAATGGCGCCGTGGCCGCTTCCCCTCTGCGCCCCTCGGCCCCTCTTGCCCTGTGCACCTCTGTAGCTCATACGTTCCTTATTGTCGTGATCCCGCGCCTCCCTGTGATCGCTGGCCGTTGCCAGAGCATGGCCGGACGCGAGCAGTGGCACCCGAGCCCGTGCCACTCGCCCCGCCTATATAAAGGCCACACCGAGTCCTCCCGAGCACACCTCTCGCCTCACCACTCTCCCAGAGCCCCGCCCGACCACTCCACCGAGCTCGATGAGCTCCAGTGCCTCCTCCATTGCCGCCATGTCTGCCTTGGCTTCGGCCTAAATTAGCCCAACACCGAGCTTCTCCTTCCATGTTTCCACCACCAGAGAATCACCCAGACTCCGGCACACCCTCCACTACCGTCATTTACTCGCCGGAGCCCCTCTAGGGCCGTGCCCCGAAGACCACCGCCGCCTCTGTTCCTCTCCATCGCCGCGCCTCACCTTCTCCCCACCCCTCCCCGACGCCCGCTGGCCCTTTGGATGGGTTCGGCTCCTCACCCTGGCCCCGTCGTTGCCTTCGCCTTGGCTGGAGGTGGACGGAGTCAGCCGCCCCGTCACCGGCTTCGCCCTGCTCCCGCTCCTCTGTTCTGCTGCTGCGTGTGCATGCGAGGAAGAAGACAAGAGCGAGGGAGGAGAGAGATGGATAAGGTGGGCCCCACCGGTCAGCCTAACAGGGCGTTGACCCCGGTGCCGACGTGGATAAGTGACGGGCCCCACAGCCCGTGGGACCTGCACGTCAGCGCCACATGCGCCCGGTCCCGCCTCTACTGATGTGGATAAGTGGAGACGTACTCCTGTTAGTATGCTTTACCTGATCGAAAGCGTATTTTCTGAAAACCCGTTTCTGCCTTATCCACTCAGGGACTTGTTTCTGATGCTATTTTTGCAGAGAAGTCCCTGATCTTCATCACCTCACAACTTTTTGCTCGCAACTCCGTTTGAGGTGAATCCAAAGCCCACTTCTTCGTCTTGTCGAGCCCTTTCTGCTGGTATCACTTTCATTATGTTTTAACATTCTAAAAATGACCTTTTTTCCCTTGCACTTAAACAGCCCCTACGAGAGAGAACTGTTTCCGGCAAATCTTTCCGCGGCTTCTCCGCACTTCTCTCCGGTGCCTTCTTCATCCCCAGGCAAGCCACTAATACCCACTTGCATGATAGTCATGCAGTAGCCATGTTTTTCAACTTTAATATTTATTAAATGTTTGCTTGTGGAATAGATGGTTATCATTGTTCCGGTGCTGCTTAGAGTTTCATGTTCACTCTCGTGTTATGTTGTCTCTCACCTGGTTATCTTGTACTAGTTGTTATTATTCTTTTCATATGCTTATGCTTGCTAGTATTACATGTTGATGTTGGTGATGGTTTTCGGTGCATGACTATCATCTGTTCTGATTGTCGTCGTATGCATGTTCCATTGCATTTAGTTGGTTAAATGCTTGCATGTTAGCATTGTTGATATGTTCTTGCATGATATTTATTGTGATGCTAGTGGTCATGCTAGGTTTCTATGAGTAGTGTTGTACTTGTTATATTCATGCACGTCATTATGCCATGCTCAGTTGGATATGATTCATTGTTGATATGGTCGATAGTTATGTTGTACCCTAATGCTTATGCTGATATCATGCTCATGCATTGTAATTGCATCATGTTATTTTATCATGGCTCAGCATATTTGCATTCAAGTTTAACCGGATTAAATTGAACTTGAACAACTGTTGACTGAGTCATGGTGCCACCATATCGAGCTGACTAGTGCAACCACGCTTACCTTTATGGGAGGGTCCTAACTGGGTCTATTGTTGTGCCTCTCGCCGGTGCCTCCAACGAGGGAAGGTTATGCGCGGGCGCTACCTTGGCTAGGTAGGATGGCATAAGCCTTGTGAGCCCGAGTTTGGTTATGTGCACATGTCCTCGTTTGGAACCGTTTTGCCACGATGTGCCCGTTTTGCCATGACGGTGGCCGTTGGTGTCTGGGGTAGACACGGGGCCACCCATGACTTAGCCCAGTGGGGAGTTAGTCAGAGTGACCGGGAGAGTGTCATGGCAGTAGGACGATTTTGTCGGAACGCCATTGGTCCACCCGAATGGGAGTGCGAGGCCATGGGTTCCGTGGTGTGGGTACAGTGTGCTAACCTCTGCAGAGTGTATACTAAATCTATCGATAGCCATGCCCACAGATAAGGGCCTAGTTCGTGTCGGTCACACTATGGGTCAACAGTAATAATAATAATAATAATAATAATAATAATAATAATAATAATAATAATAATAATAATAATAATAATAATAATAATAATAATAATAATAATAATAATGTGATTAATGACAACCCCGGTTCGATGATGAGATAAGTTGGTTATGTGATCCGTGAATGATCACCGTTTGGGTTACGAGGTAACCCGTTGAACCCAGAGTGGTTCCATTTTGTGATCCGTGAATGATCACCGTTTGGTTTACGAGGTAACTCATTGAGCCCAGAGTGGTTCCGTTTGTGATCCGTTATTGATCACTGTCGTATCGAGGATACCGAGTTGTTGTATATTCGTGATGTTGTGCGAGAATCATGGGTAAAGATCAAGCTCCTTGTGGTCATGTAATGACTACTGCGGTATTGTTTATACCAAGCTTGATTTGATCCTGAGATGATCGTGTGATGTCCGAGGTTGGTAAGTTTGTGCATGGGATGGTTATAAGGTAACCCGAACAGAATAAATGGTGCATGATAGTGTCATCCTGTTGCATGTTAGTATCGTCAGATTCATATGTTCATGCCATGTTCATGCTATGTTGTTCTGATGATATCATGATAATCCCTACTTAACCTGTAATTTCCATGTTTTTGTTTGTCTTGAATGCTTCTGGATTATTGTGAGCTTGCAAGTACATTCAATGTACTGACCTGGTGTGTCATGCTAGTTTGCAGGACATGCCAGATTTGATTGCTTGTTTGCCGTGGAGTCCTTGTTTGCAAGCTAGGATAAGCATTCCAGCCAGAGTCCCCACGGAGTGGAGTTCACCATCGTCGTCGTTGTTCCGTTGCTACAGTTATTCCGCTGCTTTGAGTTGTTCTGTTGCTTGCATAGAGCAATAGTGGCAGGCGTAGTGTCGCCGTGCCGATGTAACCCCTTGTACCCAAATAGATTGTAATAAAGAGCTGGTTTGTTCTATGCTAAGAAGTGCCGTATTTCAGAAGACTTCATCTCGATCTTTGGGCTGGAATACGGGGCGTTCCGGTTTTCTATGAGTCGGGGTGCCACATCTGGGAGATCGCTGATGCGGTCCACCGGAGATTCTATCGGTTCCTTAGATCCACGGGGGAGGGGGGGCTCGCCGCTTCTCCCGATGCTGCGGGTGCGGGATCTACAACCGGCGTCGCCGCTAGCGGGAGCCTCATCTTCTTGGCGCTGGGGCCAGCTGACTCCATTTTCCTTGTGGGCGTCGTGCCGAGCTCACGGGTTTGACCAGAGTAGCCAGAGACGAGCCTAGTGGTAGTGCAAGTGGGGAAGAAGGAGGGCTGGGGATTTCTATAGGAGTGGAAGAAGAGGAGCAGGCGTTTTCTGTACGAGTGAGAAATAAGGTGAGCGGGGGCTTTATGGATGATTGAGGAAGATGCGGAGCAGGGGGAATTGGGGGGAGACGGAAGCGGGAGAGCGAGCTGCAGTATATGTGGAAGCAATGAGGAAGGATGGTTTTTCTAGGATCGCCCCCTCTTCATGAAATATGGGCTTTTCCTCGTAAAAAACAAAAACAAATGGGCTTTAAGATGGATAGGCTTTTGTATCGGACCAGACGGCCGTGTTTCGTACTGGAGGGCCTTGTGCTAGAGGAAGCCCGAGACACTCTCCACCGTATTGCCCATTCGGAAAAAAAGACACCTCCAGCTTATGGCTACTCAACGGTAACCTTTTTCAACTTGGCATCCACCAAATTAGAGGATGCGATACTGGATGCAGACACTCACATTAAACTAAGCTTCAGAAGATACGGTATGCATACTAACATTCAGAAGAACAAAAGTTCGGCATGTTTATGCATCTCAATGATTCACCATGCTATAACCAATAAAAGTTGTGAGAAGAAGTTGAAATAAAGAAAATCGGTCGATGCTTTTCTGAGCAAAGGGCCTCCCTGCGCACGCATTAATTTCCTGGGCATGCTTGTTTCTTCTCAATGTTGTGAGCACTTTGGCCATGTTGGCAACTCCACAGCTAGCTAGTTGCATCATCTTGCAATTGATGCTGACACATTTGCAGCAAACACATGAGGCAATAGAGATGACTCAACATGAGTCCATATTGTGCAGTTCCCCTGAAATCATCTTCATTGTCCTGAATATGAAAAGATAGGAAAACAATAGCTATACTTAAACGGTGTTGCAAAACAGTAGCACATATCAATAGCTCGGCATGACAAAACAGGATCGTTTGGACAAAGGGGATACTGAACTGCCTAAGGAAGATTATATATAATTTCATAAGTCCTTAGTTGATTTCCACCTTCGGCTGCACTTCTTGTTGTTTTGGGGCTGGTTGGGCTGGAAGTTCTTCTCGTGTACCATGTGGGCACTAGAAGCTCCCTCAGCGACCCGAGCACGTGTGTCTTTTGGTCTCGCCTTCTCTTCAAAATCAACAGTGCTAATGAGATCCGAAATAGAAAACTCGTGTCTCTTGTTTTTCATAGAAGTAGCAAAATTATTCCACGAAGGTGGAAACTTGGCAATGATGGTCCCAGCAACAAATTTGCCCGGCAACACACACTTAAAGTACTCAAGTTCCTTAGCGAGTGACTATTATCATGATCATATAAATGCTAGAATAGATCACATTAAAAAGTGGTGCAACTCACACTCACCTACTCACACCACACTTAGAGCATGGTTAATAGTATAGCCAACATCCGGCTATATGAAGTTGACACATCATCTAGAACCAACCTAATAGCCTGCTAGTACAATAGTTAGTCCCTTCAGTATAATACTATATGATTAATAATGGCCCCACCTTTTGTCTCACAAAGTATGTTGGAGCTCCTGCTACAACTGGCTACAAGTTTACAACCTGCTTCTCTTCTCTCTCCTCTTCTCTCTACTTCAACTAAGCACAAATACTATATTTAAATCTGTCGGCGTCCTGGATTTGGGGGTATCTAGCCTTGCCTGCCTGCGGACCACCACGTGGCTCCATCGACGGCCTGGTACGGCCCAGCTTCAGCACCAACACCACAAGACCCTCGCGAGGGGCCAAGCCTCACGAGGCAGACGACGCCAAGACCTCCGAAGGAGTTTGCCTCCTCAGGAGGGATCCTGAGGGTCGAAGAGTTCTATGCAAGCTACCTCATGAGGCTCAGCTCATGTGAGCCATGAGGGACAAGGCCAGACGGGCGCCAGGCAGGCGCAGAGCGCATGTTTCCTCTTTGGTGCAAGGGAGGCAAGCCACAGGCGCGGAGTCCCGAGGAATCAACCAAAGGTTGCCATTTCAGTGCAACAAGACCAAGACCGTCAGGACGGCAGGGCGGAGGTCATAAACGAGCCCACCACAGCATCACGACCAGAGGCTTTTCGCAGGCGAAGACTACTTTTGTCAGGATAGACTGTACTGCTGTCCCCTTTCAAATCCTGCCATTGTGGAATCCCTTCCTGCTCATATTTGGGAAGAGGACCATGGCCACTATAAATAGGACTAGCCACCACCATAGGGAGGAGGAGGACCGGACCCAGCACAAGTAGAACACCACACCAGCTCAAGAACACCTCTCCTCTGGAGGCTTGTTCATCCATAGCCCCTCGAGGCAACCCACCACACCACACTGGAGTAGGGTATTACACCACAATGGTGGCCCGAACCAGTATAACTCTTTGTGTCTTTCTGTCTCTTTGAGCTTGAAGCATTAGGCTTAGGAGGATCACGAGTAGGCAGGTTGGGCAGGTTGAGATCTCCGCACGCACCCCAAAGTTCAAACCTCTCACGGGTTGCTGGATCCCGAAATCCGACATTTGGCGCGCCAGGAAGGGGTGCGTCGGATCCTCTCTTCTGTCGACCAGTCCTCCGCTGCTCCATCAACACCATGGCTGACACCTCGAGGGCGCACGTCGAGCACTGGGTCGTCCAGACCTCCTTGACAGCACCGACCGACGAAGAGGAGGTCCACTCCGCCCTGCTCGCGGCCTGCGTCCTACCGGGGGTGATCGGTCGCGGGGGGCGTGTGGTACAACCCTCTCCATTGGCGTCGCGCCACAGCCGCGCCGCCGCGTGATCTGCGAACCACGCTGCAGCAACAGGCCCACACTCGCGCGGGGAACAAGCAAACATGCGGGCAGCGATCATCGTGGCTCGGGAGATCTTGCGGTGTAGGTTGCTGGAGAGCGGCTGTGACGCCCTGCTGGAACAAGTCGCTGAGCTGCTAGATGCGGCATGCAGGGGGGCGCCATTCTGCACCCTGCCCATGTCACAGGCAGTGGTGGGGGCGCGCGCTCATCCTCGACACAACCGCGCGCCCCCTCCCAGGGGTCCTGGATAGCCTCTCGACACCGATCGGCCCCACGCAGCGGCCCGCGTTGCCCCGAACGTGCCCCCCGGCATGGGGCTGCTCCAGGCGACATCACCAGGGGCCGCATTGGAGTGCAAGCCCCTGGCCAACAGGATCAGAGGGCGACCGAAGAAGGCGGGAGTGTGAGGCAGTCAGGCGACGCTTCTGGCGCAAACAGCCTGGAAGCCTACGTCCCCGTTGTAATGGTCCCAAGGCACGCGCGAGGAGAGGGCCCCAGCCGATCCCCCACGCCAGGCTGGGCGCTGGACATACACGAGGCCGAGCTCTCCTTTGAACCACCACCATGCCCTACCGACATCTCCAACGGCGATGGCCTCTGGGTACAGCTAACGCCGCAGGGGCACGCTTACACTGACCATGGATCACAGGTGAACTAGGACGCAGCAGCCACCAGGACTCTCAGGACGCCGGATCCCCTGCAGGAGCGTGAAGGACGTTGGGAGCAGCACGGGGGAAGCCCCGTGGCAGCGCCCTCCTCGTGCCGCGCTGAGCAGGGCCCTGCCAGGAGGTAGGTTCCCTGTCAGGAAGGTGTCGGCGGGCCCTTCTGCTCGGCGGGGGGCCTACGGTCGTCCCCCTTGCCCCTTGGTCTTGTCCTGGTTTCTCGTCTCCCCAACGGTGGTTGGGGGTGGCGTATGGCAGGGGTCCTCATCGGGCGACATGAAGCAAGGCTCCGGCCTATGAAGGTCTCCGCTCGTGACACTCTCACGTAATAATGAGTGGGGCTGTACACGCCCCGGAGTCTCCTGAGTGCCGCCCTGGGGCCTCACGGGGGCTCCCACCCACGTCCTAGTGGAAGCACCATGCTCCCTGCTGGCCGTCGACACTGTCCCCAATGACTATGCCCAGCCAGTGGAAGCACTTAGCTCCACGCTGGTGAGAAGATCAAAGACCGAAGACCAGTTAGGCACCGGACGCAGTTGCTTGCTTTTTGCTTCCTTTTTGTACTCGCTTGCCACCTTTTTTGAAGGAGTTGTCCTTCATGCGTTTATAAAAATGGGGGGAATTTTCTCGTTTCGCATTGCTCTTTTGCCTTTAGCACTTGCGTTCTTTCCAGAGCTTGTGCCTGCCACCCTGCCCTTTAGCGCCTCATGAGAGGGGGTTGGGTGCGGTGTGCGCGCTGGTACCGATTGCTCCTCATGGGGGCTCAAGGGTGCGGCCGCCCCGCGCTCCCACCTCGCCACGGTCTGGAGCCTGGTTTCTCCCGAGGCACTCTACTACAGGCCAGCAGGCCCCTTGGGAGGCTTAGAACCTCATGAGCTCGCAGCATGCTCGCCTCAGGAGAAGGAGCACTGCCACAACGCCATGCCTCACTCAAAGCCCATGAGAACAAAGATAACTCATAAAATGACTGCTCCGCTCATTAGCCCGTAGCCCTGCGGGGCCCAGCTCCGGGAGCCTTTTCAAGAATGTTTTACAATCCCGTACATCATAAGGGGAACCCCCTTCTCAAAATGCTCTCACAAGAATGCGTTCAAGTTCTTGTTATACAGGTCAAAGCAAAAGGAAACATGGGCCTAGCTGGACACGCCTTCTTCGTCACTCCCATCCGTGTTGTCTGTGTCATGGCTGCCGTCCTCCTCGTCATCACCACCCGCTCCAGCTTCTTTGGCCGCGAGCATGGCCGTGTCATCCTCAGGAGTCAGCTCCTTCACCTGGGCGTTCACATGGACATCCACCCACCTGGAGAGCTTTTCTTGGGTGGCCGCAGGAACGGGGGCTAGCACGGTGCTAAAGTCAAAGTGAGAATCAAGGTTCAGGAGGTTGCTGAAGATACGCGAGAGTGCATGCCCGAGGAGGCCTCGGCTCCTCTCCTCAACAAGCTGATGAGCTTTCACGGCTTGGTCTTCCAGGCGGGTCACGATAGCAGTAAAGAAGTTGATATGGCTGGCGTAGTCGCGCTCGTGCGGGTGAGGAGCACTCTCATTGGAAATAGCACCCAAGGCGTTGTTGGCTCTGACATGCAGTCCTTGGAGCATGGAGCCGTGCTCGCGCTCCAGTGTCAGGCAGCGGTGGCAGATATCGGGTTCCGGCAAAACCCTTAAGGTTCAAACACTGGGGTGCGCACGAAGATTTCCCCTATCTAATCTCGCTCTCTCTGTGTTGTCGCGATCCCTAGGCTTAACTAAATGAAATCACAGCACAAGAGACACGAGGTTTATACTAGTTCAGGCCACCATTGTGGTGTAATACCCTACTCCAGTGTGTGGTATGGTGGATTGCCTCGTGGGCTAGTGATGAATGGTACAAGGAGAAGAACAACCTCCTGAGACGAGGTGTTCTTGTGCTCGGTGAGTGGTTTTGGTCCGAATGGATCTGTTGGGTCCCTCCTCTCTATGGTACTTGCTAGTCCTATTTATAGAGGCCCTGGTCCTGTTCCCAAATATTGAGCGGGAAGGGATCCCACAACGGAAATTTCGAAAGGGAACAGCTAGTACATGCTATCCTGACTAAAGGTGGTCTTTGCCTGCCAAAGGCTCTAGTGATGATGCCGTCTTGGGCTCCATAGTGACCTCCATCCTGCCGTCCTGCTAGTCTTGGTCTTGTTGCACCGATATGGAAACCTTTGCCTGATGCCTTGGTACTCCGTGCCTGCGCTTGCCCCCTTAGCACCAAAGAGGAAACTAGTACACTGCGCGCGCTGGCGCCCGCCTGGCCTTAGTCATCATGGGAACCTTGCGAGGTACCCCTTTGCCTTGATCTCCCTGCCTCCCTCGCGAGCCTGCCTGATGAGGCCGCTCCTGAGGAGGCCTTTTGTCGTCCGCACCATGAGGCTTGGCCCCTCGCGACGGCCTTGAGTGCTTGGTTCATGAAGCTGGGCCGCACTGGGCCACTGGTGGAGCCACGTCGCGGGCCGCAGGCAGGCAAGTCTGGGGACCCCCGTTCCCAGAACGACGACAATAGCCCCCGGGCCCAAGGCTCTCTCAGACTTGGCTTAGCAGCAAAGCCAAAGGGAAAGTGCGGAGCACCGCGAGCCCCCAAGCCTGTGGCCTTGGTTGACACATGGCGACTGATTGGACGTGGGCGTCTCCGCTTCCCCATGCTGCCTCGGCAACTCGACAACCTGACGAGTCGCTGCTGCATGCAAAAAGGGTTATCATTACCTGCGATCATGGAGGCCGATAGTTGGCCTCCTTTGGGCTATAAATGAGGAAGGGCGCAAGCCCCCGCCGCCCATCTCTTCCCATTCCACTCACTTCTTCTTCCTTGCTCCGCCTCCAGTTTCGATACCAATGGCGCCGATCCGTAGGTTCTCGGTCGAGGAGAAGGGAAAGCCCCCCCCCCAGGAGGGGCCTGATCCGCTCCCGCCGAAGAAGAGGTCGGTCCATCGCGGCGACGGGGTCGCGTTATTGGAGATGGCGAGGCCTTGGTACGAGCGGCCGCCTCCTGGGTACCCGCTACCCCTGCACGCCCAAGCTGGGGGCTCAGGAGAGAGGGGCGGCGAACGGCGCCGCCTGCACCGCAGCCATGGTCGGCGCGCCATGGTGATGCGCGCTGTCGCCCCCGGAGTCCACGCCGTGGACTCCTCCCGCGAGCTTGTGCTTCATGTGGAGATGCCTCCAAGCACCTGGATTCACTTCCCTTCGTTCTTCTCCGCTGAGATGCCACCGAGGGGGCCTCTCGAGCTTTGGCTGCAACACGCCGACTGCGGCACTCCGGCAACCGGAGCGGAGGTTGAAGTCGTCTCTTCAGGCAAGGTCTTCATGACCCGAGGCTGGGGCGAGGTTGCCCGGGTCTGCCGAACGGAGGGCGCCCTCGTGATTCATTTCGAATACGATGGCGCTTCCACATTGTTCTTCAAGGTCTTAGATGCGGAAGGCCACCACTTGGAGTGCTGTCGAGGAGAGGACAGCCAGGACATCGACACGGCAGGGGCAGGGCCTGCCATCCGCTCCTCCGGCGGCTCCTCTGGCAGCAGCAATGATGCTCGGGAGTCCAGCAGTTCTCCCGATCTCTATGAGACTCCGGAGACGAGCGATGATAGCTACGCTCCCCCGAGCTCACTCCGTGCCCAGAGCAAGGTAGCAGCGTCGGGCCGTCGCCGCCACTGATCTGGATGGGGTTGGTGCCGGTCCTCCATGGCCCACTATTGATGATGGCATCGGCCACGAAGGCGTCAGTAGCTAGGGTTCCTCGAAGTTCTCTTCTTTTGTTCCCTACGAGGAATCAAGCAATACCCCCGCGTGGTGTGTAAAAGGTCCGCAATGTCTTTTGCTGATGCTATCTTATTATGAAATCGTGTGAGCGGTTGTTCTGTCCCGGCTTGGTTCCCCCTTTCTAACCTCGCGACGACTTGGTGCTCTACGCTGACAGGTCCCGGTCCCCAGGCAGGCTGCAGCCGTCGCTGGTATGCCAGGTCGCGATGCAGTGGTGAAGGCCAGGAGGTGAGCGGCCCGAGGTCCAGCAAGAGCCACTGAGTCGCAATGCTCGAGGTCCCCTTTAGCGTGCAAGTAGTCACCGAGTGGTGAGAAAGGAAAGCAACGTTGCTGACACAGCGTCACACCAAATGAGAGTTCTGCGCTGTAGCGATCAGCTGTTCCAAGTGTGAAACTTATCTTGGTAGTATGGAGTCGTTCCCTCGTGTTGCGCCGGACTTGAGCGTCGGCGGCGGTAGCACAGGTAGGTTGGGCCCGTGCGAGCCTTCCTCTTTCCTGACTCTCCTTCGTGCTCTATGTCCTCAGGTTCCGGCCCTCGAGCGAGCTCAGCTGCCACTGGTATGCCAGGTCACGATGCTGTGGTCAAGGCTAGGGGGTGAGGGATGGAGAGCCAGTAAGAGCTCCTGAGTCGCTATGCTCAGGAGCCCCCCTTTAAACGCGCAAGCGGATCGCATGGGAAAAAGAGGGAGCTCGTGGTGCCGTCCGCTGTAGTCCTCAGGGGGTTCCTGCAAACTAGCATGAGAAAGGCACGGGTTGCCATTATGATTGCCGGCCGACCGTGCTGCCCCGAGAGAGAGAGGGTGAGGGCACTGAGGGCCTGGTGAGGTGACGCGTGTGGGGCTTCCGCGGGCCAGAGCTCGATTGCTCAGATTTGTCGAGGCTGCAGGGATGGATCCGTGCGCAAGTGCCGTGCCAGCGTGAGCGGCTCCCGTGGTAGATGGCAATCGAACAGGTGATAATCATAAGTAGATTAGGCATGAAAGGCAAACCAGCTTAGGTAACAGCAGAATGGATACTTGCCACTGGGTCAGGCCCAAGCGTCTTGGAGATGATGCAGCCCGAGGGGCGCCCCCAGCAAGGTAAGCTAAAAGCATAAGAAAAAGGGATACATGCCATAGGGAAGGGCCCACGCTACCTGGGAATGATGCAGCTCTGAGGGCGCTCCCAGCTGAAATGAACTTGGGGGATGTCACCTGGTTCCGTTGTAGATGAGGGAGGGGTGTTGGAGTAGCTGAAGATGCGCGGTGAGGAGGCCGCTCCTCACGATCCACCAGAACCCTGAGCCTCAGGAGGCTCTGGGGGTCCAGGCGGTTCCTTGAGGACCGTCTCCACCTCCGCTAGGACCGTGTGGTGCCTAGCCTCCTAAGCCGCTAGAATGCTCCACAGGTGTCCCTGGTGGATGGCAGCCGCGTTCGGCAGGCCAAAAGGCATGCGAACATAGCTGTGCGGTGGACCCTCGCAGTGTCCCACGTGCGAAGGCCAGAAACACTCCTGAGACGCGGCTCGGTTGAGCCCCGGGATGTCGATGCAGATGCGCAGCCTACCATCATCGCCTGGATGGGGAGCCACGCCAGGAATGCGGCGATTGCCACGCATGGCTCTTGCTTCCTGAAGCTCCTGAGTGGTCTTGGTGACAAATTCCTGAACGTTGGGCTTTCCTCGCCATGCGCCTTCCTGAGGGAAACATGCCATGAAGCACGCCTCCAAGTGGTGCCCGAGTGCCTCCCTCATAATGTTGGCAAGGTCTGAGGACCTCCAGAGGAGAGCCCCCGAGCCCTGCCCAAGGAGGGCGCTGGGCGCGCCTTCCTATGCGATGGAAGGAGGGCACTGGGCGCGCCTTCCTATGCGATGGAAGGAGGCGCCCAATGCACGGGCGCTGATCCTGACGCGGCACCGCCCGAGAGGCCGACCTCCTGAGGCCTCGGGCGAAGTGGTTGCTTCTTCTTCTTGGGGGCGGCCTCCGGAGGGTTCTCTCCTTTGCTGCTTGGATCCTCGATTGATGCAGCTTGGAAGGCACGCTCGAGGGAGCTAATGACCCACAAGTGTAGGGGATCGCAACAGCTTTTAAGGGTAAAGTATTCAACCCAAATTTATTGATTCGACACAAGGGGAGCCAAAGAATATTCTTGAGTATTAGCAGTTGAGTTGTCAATTCAACCACAGCTGGATAACTTAGTATCTGCAGCAAGGTATTTAGTAGCAAAGTAGTATGATAATAATGGTAACAGTAGCAACAGTAAAGATAAATGTCTTTGGGTTTTTGTAGTAGTTGTAACAGTAGCAACGGAAAAGTAAATAAGCAAAGAACAATATATGAAAAGCTCGTAGGCAATGGATCAGTGATGGATAATTATGCCGGATGCGATTCCTCATGTACTAGCTATAACATAGGGTGACACAGAACTAGCTCCAGTTCATCAATGTAATGTAGGCATGTATTCCGTAAATAGTCATACGTGCTTATGGAAAAGAACTTGCATGACATATTTTGTCCTACCCTCCCGTGGCAGCGGGGTCCTAGTGGAAACTAAGGGATATTAAGGCCTCCTTTTAATAGAGAACCGGACCAAAGCATTAACATATGGTGAATACATGAACTCCTCAAACTACGATCATCACTGAGAAGTATCCCGGTTATTGTCACTTCGGGGTTGTCGGATCAGAAAACATAATAGGTGACTATAGACATGCAAAATAGGATCAAGAACACATATATATTCATGAAAACATAATAGGTTCAGATCTGAAATCATGGCACTCGGGCCCTAGTGACAAGCATTAAGCATAGCAAAGTCATAGCAACATCAATCTCAGAACATAGTGGATACTAGGGATCAAACCCTAACAAAATTAACTTGATTACATGGTAAATCTCATCCAACCCATCACCGTCCAGCAAGCCTACGATGGAATTACTCACGCACGACGGTGAGCATCATGAAATTGGTGATGGAGGATGGTTGATGATGACGACGGCGACGAATCCCCTTCTCCGGAGCCCCGAACGGACTCCAGGTCAGCCCTCCCGAGAGAGATTAGGGCTTGGCGGCGGCTCCGTATCATAAAACGCGATGAAACTTTCTCTCTGATTTTTTTCTCCATGAGACGGAAGATATATAGTTGGAGTTGAGGTCGGTGGAGGTCCAGGGGGCCCACGAGATTGGGGGCGCGCCCCCTATCTCGTGGACAGGGCGTGGGCCCCCTCGTGTATTTCTTTCACCCAGAAATTCTTATTAATTCCAAAAAGTGCCTCTGTGGATTTGCAGGTCATTCCAAGAACTTTTCTTTTCTACACATAAAACAACATCATGGCAGTTCTGCTAAAAACAGCGTCAGTCCGGGTTAGTTTCATTCAAATCATGCAAGTTAGAGTCCAAAACAAGGGCAAAAGTGTTTGGAAAAGTAGATACGTTGGAGACGTATCAACTCCCCCAAGCTTAAACCTTTGCTTGTCCTCAAGCAATTCAGATGATAAATTGAAAGTGATAAAGAAAAACTTTTACAAACTCTGTTTGCTCTTGTTGTTGTAAACATGCAAAGCCATCATTCATGTTTCAACAATATTATAAACTAACCATACTCACAATAACACTTAGGTCTCACAATTACTCATATCAATAACGTAATCAGCTAGCGAGCCATAATAATAAAACTCGGATGACAACACTTTCTCAAAACAATCATAACATGATATAACAAAATGGTATCTCGCTAGCCCTTTCTGAGACCGCAAAACATAAATGCAAAGCACCTTTAAAGATCAAGGACTAACTAAACATTGTAATTCATGGTAAAAGAGATCCAGTCAAGTCATACCCAATATAAACCAATAATAATGAACGCAAATGACAGTGTGCTCTCCAACGGGTGCTTCTTAATAAGAAGGTGATAACTCAACATAAAAATAAATAGATAGTACCTTCGCAGAGGGAAGAAGAGATTTGTAGAGGTGCCAGAGCTCGATTTTAAAACAGAGATTGAATAACATTTTGAGCGGCATACTTTCGATGTCAATGCAACAACTATGAGATGGCTGTATCTTCCATACTACATGCATTATAGGCAGTTCCCACGCAGAATGGTAAAAGTTTATACTCCCCCAACCACCAACAAGCATCAATCCATGGCTTGCTCGAAACAACGAGTGCCTCCAACTAACAATAGTCCCGGGGGAGTTTTGTTTAATTATTTTGATTAGCTTTGACCTTTTTGGATCATGGGACTGGGCATCCTGGTTACTGGCCCTTTCTCGTGAATGAGGAGCAGAGTCCACTCCTCTGAGAATAACCCACCTAGCATGGAATATATAGGCAGCCCTAGTGGAAACATGAGCGGCTAGAGCAGACAAAATAGAATTTCATTTGAAGGTTTAGAGTTTGGCACATACAAATTTACTTGGAACGACAGGTAAATACCGCATATAGGAAGGTATAGTGGACTCATATGGAACAACTTTGGGGTTTAAGGAGTTTGGATGCACAAGCAGTATTCCCGCTTAGTACAGGTGAAGGCTAGCAAAATATTGGGAAGCAACCAACTGAGAGAGCGACAACAGTCATAAACATGCATTAAAACTAATTCACACCGAGTACAAACATGAGTAGGATATAATCCACCATGAACATAAATATCGTGAAGGCTATGTTGATTTTGTTTCAACTACATGCGTGAACATGTGCCAAGTCGAGTCACTCAATTCATTCAAAGGAGGATACCATCCCATCATACCACATCATAATCATTCTAATAGCATGTTGGCACGCAAGGTAAACCATTATAACTCAAGCTAATCAAGCATGGCACAAGCAACTATAATCTCTAAATGTCATTGCAGATATGTTTACTTCATAATAAGCTGACAAAGAAACGATGAACTCATCATATTTACAAAAACAAGAGAGGTCGAGTTCATACCAGCTTTTCTCATCCCAATAAGTCCATCATATGTCATCATTATTGCCTTTCACTTGCACGGTCGAACGATGTGTAAAATAATAAGAGTGCACGTGCATTGGACTAAGCTGGAATCTGCAAGCATTCAACTCAAAAGAGAAGACAAGTAATATGGGCTCTAAGTTAAATAAACAATCATGCATATGAGAGACACTAAGCATTTTCAATATGGTCTTCTCAACCCCCAAAGGAAAGAAAATAAAATAAAACTATGTACACGGGAAAACTCCCAACAAGTAAGAAGAAGAACTAGAAATATTTTTGGGTTTTCATTTTAACTTCTACTACAAGCATGGAAATTAAACTAACTATTTTTTTTGGTTTTTCTCAAGGTTTATCAAACACACAAGAAGAAAACTAGAAAAAGGAATTTAAACTAGCATGGATAATACAAAGAAAGAGTATGAGCACCAACGACTAGTGTGTGAACATAAATGTAAAGTCGGTGAGAAATACGTACTCCCCCAAGCTTAGGCTTTTGTCCTAAGTTGGTCTAATACCAAGGATCGCCTGGCTGATATCCATAAGTGAAACCGGGGTTGTACTGAGATGCAGCGGCAACCGCCTCCTGAGCTGCAACATGTTGGCGAGCTGCCTCCACTCCCCTCTCATATTCAGCTGCTTCCTCCGTGGTAACAACATGTCTTCCTTTTGCCTGATAATCAAAAAGGTAGGGAGCAGGAAGAGTAACATGGACGACGTTGCGTCTGTCATAGGTTAGTCGATATTGGAGGAATTGATCATTCCTCCCAAGAAATTGATGACTGACCATAGCTTCATAATCCAAATAAACATGAGGTATTATCATATCTCCCTCTCGTGGGGCTATACCAAGATAATTAGCCACACGGGTTGCATAAATTCCTCCAAAGAAATTTCCCTTTCTACTATTATTCTACAACCTTCGTGCAACTATTGCCCCCAAGTTATAACCTTTATAACCTAACATAGCACTCTTGAGGACACACAGATCAGGGACACACATGTGACATGCTTCATCCTTACCGTTAATACATCTACCAATGAAGAGAGAAAAATAATGTATAGCAGGAAAATGAATGCTCCCTATGGTAGCTTGTGCTATGTCCCTAGATTCTCCCACAATAATACTAGCAAGGAAATCTCTAAATTCAGATTTGTGAGGATCATTAATGTTACCCCACTGCGGGAGTTTGCAAGCAGTTGTAAAATCCTGTAAATCCATGGTATAAGATGTATCATAAATATCAAATATGACACTAGGAGAATTACGCGTACAGTTATATTTAAACCTCCGCACAAAGGAATCGGTCAATTGGTAGTACTGAGGACACTTATCTTGTAAGAATTCCTCCAGCTCGGCATTACGCACATACGCGTCAAATTCCTCCTTGAAGCCTGCTTTGGCCATAAAATCCTCGGATGGCCACTCACAAGCTCGTACATCCACGTTCCTCGGCAATTCAACATCTTGCTCACGTATAGCAATCCTGGGCCCTTTCTTCACCGAGGAACCACCTTGGTACATCCTCCTAAGCATATTTCTTTTTATGAAATAATTCTGAAATTTTAGTAACTTCAAAATAAAAGTGAATAGAACTTAACAAGAATGGTAGCAACTACTCCTACAAGTGCCTAGAGCCTATATCTTGCATTAGAATTACTTGGAACCTCATAAATTTAACATGCAAGCTCAAGAACAGGGTCACCAAGGCAGCAAGGATTTGCAATGAATAAAGCACTAGAACAAAAACTAATTGGACCAGTGGAGGAGTCACATACCAAGCAACAATCTCCCAAAGCAGTTTTGTGAATGGAGCTTTGAGCAAGGAGATCGAAAATCGCAGCAAAATGAGCTAGAACTCGTGCTTGAGCTGGATGGGGATTTTTTTGGGTAGAAGATGGAGTGTGTGGGTGCTGGCATAAGTGGAGGGGAGCTACCAGGGGCCCAGGAGATAGGGGGCGCGCCTTATAGGGGGGGGCACCCTCCTCTCTCGTGGCCTGGTGCTTGCCCCTCCTGCAGTAATTTCAGTGCCTAAATTCCTCAAATATTCCATAAAAAATCATACTAAATTTGCAGGGTATTTTAAGCACTTTTATTTCTGGGATATTTTTTATTGCACGGATAATTCAGAAAACAGACGGATAATACTATTTTTGCTTTATTTAATCTAAATAACAGAAAGTAAAAAGAAAGTATAGAAGGTTGTGCCTTCTAGTTTCATCCATCTCATGATCATCAAAATGAATCCACTAACAAGGTTGGTCAAGTCTTGTTAATAACTCATTACGAATAACACGGAACCGGAGAAATTTCGAAGTGACACTAAGTTACCTCAACGGGGATATGAAAATCCCCAACAATAAGAATATCATACTTTTTCTTGACAGTAGGGAGAGGAAATTCAAAACCTCCAATAATAATTGATGGAATTTTCTCAATAGTATTTATGCTGTGAACTTGGATTTGCTTCCTCGGAAAATGTACCGTATGCTCATTTTCGTTAACATGAAAGGTGACATTGCCTTTATTGCAATCAATAACAGCTCCCGCAGTATTTAAAAAGGGTCTACCAACAATAATAGACATACTGTCGTCCTCGGGAATTTCAAGAATAACGAAGTTTGTTAAGATAGTAACATTCGCAACAACAACAGGCACGTCCTCACAAATGCCGACAGGTATAGCAGTTGAGCCATTTGCAAAGATATTTCAGTAGGTGTCAACTTATTCAATTCAAGTCTACGATATAAAGAGAGAGGCATAACACTAACACCGGCTCCTAAATCACATAAAGCAGTTTTAACATAATTTCTTTTAATAGAACAAGGTATAGTGGGTACTCCGGGATCACCAAGTTTCTTAGGTATTTCCACCCTTAAAGATATAGTTGGCAAGCACAATGGAAATCTCATTTTCAGGTGTTTTCCTCTTATTAGTGATGATATCTTTTATATATTTAGCATAAGGGTTTGTTTTAAGCATATCGGTTAAGCGCATGCGTAAGAAAATAGGTCTAATCATTTCAGCAAAACGCTCAAAGTCCTCATCATCCTTTGACTTGGATGGTTTAGGAGGAAAGGGCATGGGTTTCTGAACCCATGGTTCTCTTTCTTTACTGTGCTTCCTAGCAACAAAATCTCTCTTATCATAACGTTGGTTTCTTGATTGTGGGTTATCAAGACCAACTGCAGGTTCAATTTCTATATCATTGTTATTACTAGGTTGAGCATCTACATGAGCATCATTATTAGCATTATCATCAGGTTCATGTTCATCTCCAGATTGTGTTTCAGCATCAGAGATAGAAGTATTATTAGGATTCTCAGGTATTTCTACATTAGGTTCACTAGAAGTTTGCAAAGTCCTATCATTCTTCTTTTTCTTCTTCTTAGAAGAACTAGGAGCATCTAGATTATTATTCTGAGAATCTTGTTCAATTCTCTTGGGGTGGCCTTCAGGATACAAAGGTTCCTGAGTCATTCTACCAGTTCTAGTAGCCACTCTAACAGCAAAGTCATTTTTATTATTTAATTCAGCAAGCAATTCATTCTGAGCCTTAAGTACTTGTTCAGCTTGAGTAGCAACCATGGAAGCATGTTTACTAGTGAGTTTAAGTTCACCTTTAACTCTTGCTACATAATCATTCAAGCGTAGTATCGTATAAGCAGTATTCTTCAATTGTCTACTAACGTAATCATTAAAATTTGCTTGTCTATTCATGAAATCATCAAATTCATCTAAGCAAGGGCTATGAAATTTAGTAGAAGGGATTTCATCTTTATCATATCTATAGAGAGAATTTACCTTTACTACCTGTGTCGGGTTATCAAGACAATGCGTTTCTTCAACAGGCGGTATATTAAGACCATGTATTTCTTCAATAGGAGGTAAATTCTTAACGTCTTCAGCTTTAATACATTTTTCTTTCATTGATTTATTTGCCTCTTGCATATCTTCAGGACTGAGAAATAGAACACCTCTCTTCTTCGGAGTTGGTTTAGGAATAGGCTCAGGAGTTGGCTCAATTGGTTCAGGAATTTCCTCGGGAATTGGCTCAGGGAGAGTCCAATTATTTTCATTAGTCAACATATTATTCAATAGTAACTCAGCTTCATCGACTGTTCTTTCCCTGAAAACACAACCAGCGCAACTATCCAAGTAGTCCTTGGAAGCATCGGTTAGTCCATTATAGAAGATATGAAGTATTTCATTTTTCTTAAGTGGATGATCAGGCAAAGCATTAAGTAATCGGTGAAGCCTCCCCCAAGCTTGTGGGAGACTATCTTCTTTGATTTGCACAAAGTTATATATTTCCTGCAAGGCAGCTTGTTTCTTATGAGCAGGGAAATATTTAGCAGAGAAGTAATAAATCATATCCTGGGGACTATGCACACAACCAGGAGCAAGAGAATTATACCAAGTCTTAGCATCACCCTTTAATGAGAATGGAAATATCTTAAGGATATAAAAATAGAGAGACTTCTCATCATGAGTAAACAGGGTAGCTATATCATTCAACTTGGTAAGATGTGCCACAACTGTTTCAGATTCAAGGCCATAAAAAGGATCAGATTCTACCAAAGTAATAATTTCAGGATCAACAGAGAATTCATAATCCTTATTAGTAACACAGATAGGTGAAGCAGCAAAAGCAGGGTCAGGTTTCATTCTAGCATTAAGAGATTGCTGCTTCCATTTAGCTAATAGTTTATTAAGATCATATCTATCATTGCAAGCAAAGATTTCCCTAGAAACTTCTTCATTCATAACATAACCCTTAGGAACAACAGGCAATACATAATCATTGGGAGAACCTTCATCATCACTATCATCAATAATAGCATCTTCAATATTTTCATTCCCCCTAACTCTAGCAAGTTGTTCATCAAGAAATTCACCTAATGACAAAGTAGTATCACGCACAGAAGTAGTTTCATTATGCATAACAGAAGTGGCATCATCAATAACATGCGACATATCAGAATTCATAGCAGTAGCAAGTTTAGATGTCGCAAGCTTACTAATAACGGAAGGAGAATCTAGTGCAGAGCTAGATGGCAGTTCCTTACCTCCCCTCGTAGTTAAGGGATAGATCTTGGTTTTAGCGTCTTTCAAGTTCTTCATAGTGATCAACAGATATAAATCCCAAGTGACTCAGAGAATAGAGCTATGCTCCCCAGCAACGGCGCTAGAAATTAGTCTTGATGACCCACAAGTGTAGGGGATTGCAACAGCTTTCGAGGGTAAAGTATTCAACCCAAATTTATTGATTCGACACAAGGGGAGCCAAAGAATATTCTTGAGTATTAGTAGTTGAGTTGTCAATTCAACCACACCTGGATAACTTAGTATCTGCAGCAAGGTATTTAGTAGAAAAGTAGTATGATAATAATGGTAATAGTAGCAACAGTAAAGATAAATGTTTTTAGGTTTTTGTAGTAGTTGTAACAGTAGCAACGGAAAAGTAAAAAAGCGAAGAACAATATATGAAAAGCTCGTAGGCAATGCACCAGTGATGGATAATTATGCCGGATGCGATTCCTCATGTAATAGCTATAACATAGGGTGACACAGAACTAGCTCCAGTTCATCAATGTAATGTAGGCATGTATTCCGTAAATAGTCATACATGCTTATGGAAAAGAACTTGCTTGACATCTTTTGTCCTACCCTCCCGTGGCAGCGGGGTCCTAGTGGAAACTAGGGGATATTAAGGCCTCCTTTTAATAGAGAACCGGACCAAAGCATTAACACATGGTGAATACATGAACTCCTCAAACTACGGTCATCACCGAGAAGTATCCCGATTATTGTCACTTCGGGGTTGTCGGATCATAACACATAATAGGTGACTATAGACTTGCAAGATAGGATCAAGAACACATATATATTCATGAAAACATAATAGGTTCAGATCTGAAATCATGGCACTCGGGCCCTAGTGACAAGCATTAAGCATAGCAAAGTCATAGCAACACCAATCTCAGAACATAGTGGATACTAGGGATCAAACCCTAACAAAACTAACTTGATTACATGGTAAATCTCATCCAACCCATCACCGTCTAGCAAGCCTACGATGGAATTACTCACGCACGGCGGTGAGCATCATGAAATTGGTGATGGAGGATGGTTGATGATGATGACGGCGACGAACCCCCCTCTCCGGAGCCCCGAACGGACTCAAGATCAGCCCTCCCAAGAGAGATTAGGGCTTGGCGGCGGCTCCGTATCGTAAAATGCAATGAAACTTTCTTTCTGATTTTTTTCTCCGCGAGACGGAAGATATAGAGTTGGAGTTGAGGTCGGTGGAGGTCCAGGGGGCCCACGAGATAGGGGGTGCGCCCTAAAGGGGGCGCCCCCTGTCTCGTGGACAGGCCGTGGGCCCCGTCTTGTATTTCTTTTGCCTAGAAATTCTTATTA
The DNA here is from genome assembly GCF_002162155.2 of Triticum dicoccoides. Taxonomy (NCBI): domain Eukaryota; kingdom Viridiplantae; phylum Streptophyta; class Magnoliopsida; order Poales; family Poaceae; genus Triticum; species Triticum dicoccoides. Next base: position 611,279,590 of record NC_041391.1, on the reverse strand, counting down.
ATTCCAAAAAGTGCCTCTATGGATTTGCAGGTCATTCCGAGAACTTTTCTTTTCTACACATAAAACAACATCATGGCAGTTCTGCTGAAAACAACGTCAGTCCGGGTTAGTTTCATTCAAATCATGCAAGTTAGAGTCCAAAACAAGGGCAAAAGTGTTTCGAAAAGTAGATACGTTGGAGACGTATCAGGAGCACACTGCATCTCTCTCTTTGCAGGGGACCATGATGATTCCGCCGCTTCCTGGCATCTTGAGGACGTTGTAGCCATGGTGGGTCACTGCCATGAACTTGGCCAGGGCTGGATACCCTAGGATGGCATTGTACGACAGGTGGATGTGGGCGATGTCAAAGTCAATGAGCTCGGTGCGGTAGTTGTCGCGCTGCCCGAAGGTGACAGGGAGGTGGACCTGCCTATCGGGGTGGTGGAGCCGTCGGTGACTCCTGAGAAAGGCTTGGTAGGCTGGAGCTGATCATATGGCACTTGAAGGTTGTCAAACATCTCGACGGACAGGACGTTAAGGCTTGCGCCGCCATCGATGAGGGTCCTGGTGACCTGCACATTGCTGATGACGGGGGAACAGAGCATCAGAAGGACACTGATAGTAGCCGCGCACTTGAGTTGATCTGCTGAACTGAAGGTGATGGCGCACTTGGACCACCTGAGCGGGCGCGTGGCCTCGAGCTTGGGGAGGACCGCATTCACCTCGCGAGCGAACTGCTTGAAGATGCGCTCAGAGGCTAAGGCATGAGCTCCGCCCAAGATGCCAGCGATGGCACGTGGCTCCTGGAAGCCCCCAGCCCCCTCGTCTTGATGATGGTCGTTATTACTTCTTGGCGATGGTGGCAGCAAAGGGAGGCCTGCGTTTCCCGGCGGGCGGTCCTCGTGAGGCTGATCCCTCCAGGTGCCCTCATGAGGCTGATCCCTCTAGGCGCCCTCACGAGGCTGGTTCTGCAAGCGGTCCTCACGAGGTCGGTCGTGCAACTCCTGGCGAGGGCCACGGTCGTCCCATCATCCTCCGCCACATCCTCCTCCTTGTTTGTAGCCCCGGTCATTGCGCTCGGGCGCCGACCGAAGCGTCCTTCTAGAACAGCCCTAAGCTCATGGCAATCGTTGGTGTTTTGGGTCTGGAGGTTGTGGTAGGCACAGTGTAGGAACTTGAGAAGAAGTAAGTAAGTCTAGAGGTGGGGGGTGATTAGACTACTTGACCAATTAAAAATTATGCCTTTTCCCAATTTTAGTCTTTGGTAGATTTTAGCAATCTTAGCACAAGTCAAGCAATCTTCACACAATTCAAGCAAGCATGCAATGAGTATATGAGCAGCGAAAATTAAAGCATGCAACTTGCAAGAATGTAAAGGGAAGGGTTTGGAGATTTCAAACGCAATTTGGAGACACGGTGATTTTTGAGCCATGGTTCCGATAGGTGATGCTATCGTACATCCACGTTGATGGAGACTTCAACCCACGAAGGGTAACGGTTGTGCGAGTCCATGGACGGCTCCACCCAAGAAGGGTCCACGAAGAAGCAACCTTGTCTATCCCACCATGGCCGTCGCCCACGCAGGACTTGCCTCACTAGCGGTAGATCTTCACGAAGTAGGCGATCTCCTTGCCCTTACAAACTCCTTGGTTCAACTCCACAATTCTTGTCGGAGGCTCCCAAGTGACACCTAGCCAATCTAGGAGACACCACTCTCCAAGAAGTAACAAATGGTGCGTTGATGATGAACTCCTTGCTCTTGTGCTTCAAATGATAGTCTCCCCAACACTCAACTCTCTCTCATAGGATTTGGATCTGGTGGAAAGAAGATTTGTGTGGAAAGCAACTTGGGGAAGGCTAGAGATCAAGATTCATATGGTAGGAATGGAATATCTTGGCCTCAACACATGAGTAGGTAGTTCTCTCTCAGAAATGGTAAGTTGGAAGTGTAGGTTTGTTCTGATGGCTCTCTCCATGAATGAAGAGGAGGTGGAGGGGTATATATAGCCTCCCCACAAAATCTAACCGTTACACACAATTTACCAATCTCAGTGGGACCGAATCAACAAACTCGGGACCGATTTAGTAAACAATGTGACCGTTAGGGTTTTCGGTGGGACCGAAATGCAACTCGGTAGGACCGATATGATTAGGGTTAGGGCATAACATAATCTCGGTGAGACCGATTACACAAACTCGGTGAGACAGATTTTGGTAATAAGCTAACCAAAGAGTTGGTCAGGCAAACTCGGTGGGACCGATTACTCAAACTCGGTGGGACTGATTTTGGTAATAAGTTAACCAGAGAGTTTGCATTGTAATCTCGGTAGTACCGATTGCTCAAACTCGGTAAGACATATTTTGATAATGGACATACACAGAGAGATTACAATCCCATCTCGGTGAGACCGAGATCCCTATCGATGAGACCGATTTGCCTAGGGTTTGTGGCAGTGGCTATGACATCTGAACTCGGTGGCGCCGGATAGAAAGAATCGGTGGGGCCGAGTTAGACTTTAGGTTTAGGACATATATGGATGTGGGAAAGTTGTTGAGGGCTTTGGAGCATATCACTAAGCACTCTGGAGCAAGAAACTCATTAAGCAACACCTCATCCCTTCTTGATAGTATTGGCTTTTCCTATAGACTCAACGTGATCTTGGATCACTAAAACATAAAATGCAGAGTCTTGATCTTGAAGCTTGAGCCAATCCTTTGTCCTTAGCATCTTGAAGGGGTTCCACATCCTTTAGTCCATGCCACTCCATTGTTGAACTTCTCTGAAACATACTAGACAAAAGTGTTAGTCCAATAAGAGATATGTTGACATTAATTACCAAAACCACCTAGGGAGCACTTGTGCTTTCAATATCCCCCTTTTTGGTAATTGATGGCAACATACATCAAAGCTTTAGATAAAGATATAGAGAATAGCAAGTAAAGCTTTGGAAAGACATGTAACAGTCATAGGCTCCCCCTACATGTATGCAATCATGTGAATATGGAATATAGAAGCATGTGAATTCATGAACATGACAGAGTAAGCGATGTGTTACATGTATCTTGGCCATATGCATCAGAGCAAAGAATATTAGAATAAATACCTTCATGCTCATGAGTCCTTCTTGAAAACAGTATGTACATTAGCAAGAATTCCTCATACACATGATTGTGATGCATATACTTACCTTGTGGTCTTGAGTTTGCTTAAGATGGAATGAACCTGCGTAAACAAGGTTAGATAACACAGATACACCTACTAGCCAGAGCAAATAGAAGAAACCACAAGAATACCAAGACTGGGATGACATGTAGAGAGTGAGTACAAGTACCACATTGGATTAGACATGTCCCCAAAGATAAAGATATGCAATGAATTTAGATGATTTCTTTCCCTTAGATGTCTTGCTCCCCCTGAATCTAGCATGGGATGCTGGGAGAAGATAGGGAACTGAAAATCAGAGCTGAAAGATACAAATGAACAGAGTTAATGCAAATAAGCACATATGAACATGTCTTTCCCTTCAAGAAGACATGTGGCATCTCTCCTCTTGAACACCAAGCATCTGGGATCCTTGAGAAATACTCTCTTCTTAAGGCCCAGTTCTTTTGAGCAGATTATGGAGAATCTTGGTCCCAAAAATCCCGAGCGAAAAGAACTCGATTGAACTTCCAAAATCTCAACCGGATTCTCCAGAATCCTAGTGCAATCCCAAAATCCCAAAATACCTGGTTTCTCCCACAATCTCGCGATTCTGACAAGTCCCACCAAAGAAAATGTTTGGACTTAATAGAGTACTCCTATTGTAGCTAGTTATTACGGCCAAACTACCACCGAGCCAGCCACGGTCGATACACAGAGAACAAGCCCCTATCGATGCCTGCTCGCATAGCAAGGCCGCGCGCTAGGGTTCCAGCGCCGCCGTCGGCCCTGCCTCGCCGCTCGTGACCTCGCCGCCGCCGTCCCGGTACTCGCCATCGCTGGATTGGTCCTCGCCGTCACCGGTACCCACTCCCGCCGCAGCCCAGCCGTCCTCCGCGACCCTTTGCCCTCTGCCGTAGCGGGGACAATAGGAAGCCGCCGCCACGCCCCTCTGCACCGGCTGCCCATGGCGCCTCCGTCCTGAAGCCGCAGCCGAAGTGCCCACCATTCATCCAGTCCTCCACTCCTCCACGGTGAGCCATCCTCTCTGTCCCAACTCTCTGTTCTTCTTTTTTAGATATATAAATTGGATAGATGCAAATACTTTGTTGCATAGATGGATGAATCGATGTTTCCGTTGGATAGATGGATGAATGGATTGATTTTTTAATTTGTTAGATGGATGAATGATGCCAGATTTTTTTTGTTCATATTGTCGATGCTACTGTGTATATTGGTTCTATTGGTAGATATTGGTGTTGTGATATTTGCTACTATATGAAGATGTTGTTACATTCGACTAGTAGATAATGTTAGAAAAACAAAGTTTTAATAATTCATCAAACAATTTCTCCAAGAGTAGTATAGACATTTCAACACACAACTTTTTCTAGAGTCTCAAACTACAATCTCAAAAAAGAACTCGACCACAGATTCTGGGAGAAGCAGATTCTAGGAGAATTTTTCAGAATATTGATTCTGTAGAATCCTGGGCGAAAAGAACTGGCCCTAAGTATTCTCTCCCCCTGGAGATCTCTCTCTTCCCTTGTGGAAGTGATACTCTCTCTCCCTTTGGAAGTGATAAGCTTTGATGTGATCTATCTCTCCCCCTTTGACATCAATTTTTAAGAAGGGCTTCTGGAATTTGTCGTGAACGAGTTTGATCCTTGAGTCATAGCACAAAGAATTTATAAAAATGTGATGCTTGTAGAGGACAAGATTCATTGAGTGGAGCTGGATCAAAAGGTAAAGATTAATAAGTGGCAAAATGTTTTTCCTGTTATGCAATTGGTGGCACCGAGTGGTATGCTTCGGTTGCACCAAGAGGATTCGGTTGGACCGAAAATATCAAACCGGTGAAACCGAGTTCATCGCAGAGAAAACATTTGTCACCTAAGCTCACTAGACTAGCAAGATCTCACAAAGATTTGCAAGGAATTTACTAAATGATATGCAATGAATTTGATGCTGGAAATGCAGAACGAACAGAAAAGAAAGAAATCTAGATGAAGTTTTTTTTTTGAAAGAGGAAACAAATATGCATGAGACAAATGCAAGGGCACACAAGAGAACTTCATCTAGAATTGGTTGGTGACAATTTCACCTATGTTAGAGTATATTGACTTAGGAGTCAAGTGAGATCACTTGATCATAGGTCATACTCATTGTTTGAGCTCAAAATGGGGTTACAATTTTTCGTTTAAGCATTTTGATGTATTCACATCTTGTCGAGTTGCTTTAACTCATGTCTCGGAGTAAAGCTTCTCTAAGATGGAATAACATACCTTGGGTGGTGGTGTTGATCATGTAGTTGAACTTGTGTGGGTTGCTCAAGGTTGATGTAGCTCATCAAGAGTTGGAAGCACCACTTGGAATTTGAGTTCATCTACCTACATGGGTTAGTTCTTGCAAGGAAGAGCACTTGTGTATCCGATAACAATTATGAATTTCAACATAGAATTTGTCAAAGGATATGTTTGAATGGTTCCGTGCTTCCTTGTTGTCATCCACCTTAGTGTAGAGACTTGGTGATGTAGAGATTTCTCAAGATATGAGTAGGTTACAATCTCATGGAATTTGATTCAACCAAGTACCTACATGGGTTAGATAACATGCAAGATGCAAATGTATCCAAGACATAAGATTATCATCATAAGAGAGATATCAAGGATTAGTCATAAGCTCATGTATTGCATGTATCCAATGGAGTTTCTACTCGAAGTTTGAAGCATCAATGATGTTCAATTCTCCTCTCAACCTGCAAAACACTTTCTCATCAAGTGGTTTAGTGAAAATATCCGCTAATTGCTTTTCGGTGCGAACATGCTTAAGATCAATGTCACCCTTAGCAAGATGATCTCGAATGAAATGATGACGAACTTCAATATGCTTAGTTTGATAATGTTGCACGGGATTATGACCAATTTTGATAGCACTTTCATTGTCACAAAGCAATGGAACATGTTTCACATATATCCCATAATCTTTAAGAGTTTGGGTCATCCAAAGTAATTGAGCACAACATGAACCAGCGGCAATGTACTCTGCTTCGGCGGTAGATAAGGATACCGAGTTTTGTTTCTTGGAAGACCAAGACACAAGGGATCTACCAAGAAATTGGCAAGTACCCGAAGTGGACTTCCTATCAACCTTGTCTCCGGCATAGTCCGAGTCGGAGTAGCCAACAAGATCAAAAGAGGCCCTCTTAGGATACCAAATGCCAAAATTTGGTGTATGAATTAAGTATCTCACTATCCTTTTCACGGCCTTAAGATGATATTCTTTAGGAGCAGCTTGATATCTTGCACACATGCACACACTTACATAATATCGGGACGTGAAGCACATAGATATAACAATGAACCAATCATAGAGCGATAAACCTTTTGATCAACCGGTTCACCATCTTTGGTCAAATCAGGATGTCCACTAGTAGGCATGGGTGTAGACATACCTTTGCATTCTTGCATATTGAACTTCTTGAATAAGTCCTTAGTGTACTTCGTTTGAGAGACAAAAGTACCTTCCTTAGTTTGCTTGATTTGCAACCCAAGGAAGAATTTGAGTTCACTCATCATTGACATCTCAAACTTCTCCAACATTAGCTTTCCAAACTTCTCACTAAAATGAGGGTTAGTTGATCCAAATATAATATCATCAACATAAATTTGGCATACAAATAATTCTCCATTAACCCTTTTAGTAAAAAGTGTAGAATCAATTTTCCCAATTTCAAAGCCTTTTTGAAGAAGAAACTTAGTTAAGCATATATACCAAGCTCTAGGAGCTTGTTTAAGACCATAAAGAGCTTTGCGTAGTTTATAGACATGACTGGGTTTCTTAGAATTGATAAAGCCGTTGTTTAACATAAACTTCCTCCTCTATTTCACCATTTAGAAAAGCACTTTTAATGTCCATTTGGTACAAGGTGATATCATGATGATTAGCATAGGCAAGTAAGATGCGAATGGACTCAAGTCTAGCAACGGGAGCATAAGTCTCACCATAGGTCATACCTTCGACTTGTGTGTAGCCTTGGGCAACGAGACGTGCTTTGTTGCGAACTACTTGTCCATCTTCATCTTGCTTGTTGCGAAACACCCATTTGGTACCGATGATGTTGTGGTTGTTGTCGGGCTTCTCAACCAATGTCCAAACTTGATTTCTCTCAAAGTTGTGTAGCTCTTCATGCATAGCATTTATCCAATCCGGATCTTCCAATGCTTCTTCGACCTTCATAGGTTCAATGCTAGAGATGAAAGAATAGTTTTCGCAAAAGTTAGCTAAACGAGTTTTAGAGCGAGTGATTCTCCCGGTTTGAATATCATTGTAGATTTGCTTGACGGGATGGTCTTTAGCAATTCTTGCTCGAACTCGTGAAAGCTTTTTCTTGGGTCTTGGTTGAACATCTTCTTCATCTTGTTCTTCTTCTTGGCCTTCTTCATTATTGGCGTTGTCATTCTCTTGTCGTGGTGGAGAAAGGAGGTTGTTGACGTTCTTGATGTACTTCCTCGTTTTCTTCATCTTGGTGTGTCCCACTTGTGGATGCTTCCGTATCAACTCTTGGTTCACCTTGTCGTGAAGTAGAAGCTTCCACTTGGACTGACGAGCTACTCTCCTTCACCTTCGTTGGACAAACCTTGCCAATAGACAAGTCTTGGATTGCTTCCAAGGGGTCTTTGTCTCCTACATCAATTGGCAATTTCTCTACTTGTGAGCCGTTAGATTCATCAAACTTCACATCTACCGTTTCTTCAACCTTTCGGGTGAAATTGTTGTAGACACGGTAAGGGTAACGGTTGCACGAGTCCACGGAGGGCTCCACCCAAGAAGGGTCCATGAAGAAGCAACCTTGTGTATCCCACCATGGCCGTCGCCCACAAAGGACTTGCCTCACTAGCGGTAGATCTTCATGAAGTAGGCGATCTCCTTGCCCTTACAAACTCCTTGGTTCAACTCCACAATCTTTGACAGAGGCTCCCAAGTGACACCTAGCCAATCTAGGAGACACCACTCTCCAAGAAGTAACAAATGGTGTGTTGATGATGAACTCCTTGCTCTTGTGCTTCAAATGATAGTCTCGCCAACACTCAACTCTCTCTCATAGGATTTGGATCTGGTGGAAAGAAGATTTGAGTGGAAAGAAACTTGGGGAAGGCTAGAGATCAAGATTCATATGGTAGGAATGGAATATCTTGGCCTCAACACATGAGTAGGTGGTTCTCTCTCAGAAATGGTAAGTTGGAAGTGTAGGTTTGTTCTGATGGCTCTCTCCATGAATGAAGAGGAGGTGGAGGTCAGACCGATTTAGTAAACAATGTGACCATTAGGGTTTTCGGTGGGACCGAAATGCAACTCGGTAGGACCGATATGATTAGGGTTAGGGCATAACATAATCTCGGTGAGACCAATTGCACAAACACGGTGAGACCGATTTTGGTAATAAGCTAACCAGAGAGTTGGTCAGGAAAACTCGGTGGGACCGATTACTCAAACTCGGTGGGACCGATTTTGGTAATAAGTTAACCAGAGAGTTTGCATTGTAATCTCGGTAGTACCGATTGCTCAAACTCGGTAAGACTGATTTTGATAATGGACATATACAGAGAGATTACAATCCTATCTTGGTGAGACCGAGATCCCTATCGGTGAGACCGATTTGCCTAGGGTTTGTGGCATTGGCTATGACATCTGAACTCGGTGGCGCCGAATAGAAAGAATTGGTGGGGCCGAGTCAGACTTTAGGTTTAGGACATATATGGATGTGGGAAAGTTGTTGAGGGCTTTGGAGCATATAACTAAGCACCGTGGAGCAAGAAACTCATTAAGCAACACCTCATCCCTTCTTGATAGTATTGGCTTTTCCTATAGACTAAATGTGAACTTGGATCACTAAAACACAAAATGCAGATTCTTGATCTTGAAGCTTGAGCCAATCCTTTGTCCTTAGCATCTTGAAGGGGTTCCACATCATTTAGTCCATGCCACTCCATTGTTGAACTTGTCTGAAACATACTAGACAAAAGTGTAAGTCCAACAAGAGATTTGTTGACATTAATTACCAGAACCACCTAGGGAGCACTTGTGCTTTCACACAAAAAGGCCGGCTGCCCTTGGACGACTCCGGCTGGTCCCTGCCGTGCTTCGTGTCTGGCTCCACGGCGAGCACGGCAGCTCGCTTGCGCTTGACGTCCTTGGCCTTGAGCTTCTTTTCTTCTAGGTCGACAGCTGGTAGCTCGAGGAGGGAGAGGCGTCCCTCCTCAGCCCTTGCGCACTTGGTCGCCAGGTTGAATAGCTCCAGGGATGTGCACAGCTCCTCATGGATGGCCAGCTCCTCCTTCATCTTCATGTCATAGACGCCATCAAAGAACGCCGAAATGATGGCCTCCTCCGTGACCTTGGGGATCTTGACACGGACGCTGTTGAAGCGCTAGATGTATTTATATAGGGTCTCCCCAGGCTGATGCTTGATGCGGCGTAGGTCACCCGCAGCCGGGGGGCGGTCGCAAGTGCCCTGGAAGTTGGCGATGAAGCGACTACGTATCTCATCCCAGGAAGAGATTGGACCGGGAGGCAGGTTCAAGAGCCAGGAGCGGGCACTGTCCTTGAGTGCCATGGGAAACCAGTTCGCCATAACTTTCTCGTCGCCTTTGGCCGCCTCGATGCTCAGCTCGTAGAGCTGCAAGAACCCTTCGGGGTCAGGGGTGCCGTCGTAGTGAGGAGGCAGGTCTGGCTTGAACTTGCCCGGCCAGGCGATGCTGCACAGCTCGGGGGTGAAGGCGCGGCAGGCTGCTGTGGCCACCGGAGCCCCTTGCTGCCGTGGAGCTTGCTCTTGATGATGTCCGTGCACCGCTGCTGTTGGCAGCGTGCGGTCTTGTCGTGCTGGTGCAAGGAGCACGGGGGCGCCTTCTCGGGGACAAGGGATTTCTTGGCAGCTTCTTTCTTCTTGCGCAGGCGCCGGGCATGGTGGATCACGTCTGGGGGCCACACGCCTTGGAGAAAGGGCGCCGCCTTGGGGCTGAGGTGGCGGAGGCGCTCCTTGAGCCGCGTCACCCGCACTCGGTGGTGGGTGAGGCAGCAAGAGGGACAGCCCGGGGTAGCCCCCAGCAGCGTTGACGAGCTGGGTGATGCGGGCGAGCCAGTCCTCGTAGAGGTTGTCGACGGGGCGGTAATGCAGGAGCTCGCGTGCCGTGAGCAGCACGGCGTGCACGTCCGTGGGAGCGCGTCGAGCATGGGACGACGATCCAACTGGAGTCATTGATGGAGTGGCGATGCGGTCGTCCCGCTGCACTGAGGGGTGCAGCGAGGATGCTTGGTGATCGTGCCCCGCCGGGCCGGTGGTGGCGTTGGCGGCAGGCAACGGAGAACGACGAGGGGGGCCGCCGACATGGGCCGTCTGGGCGACCTGAGCGACGAGAGCGGCCCGGCGCTCAACACGGGCTCGGCGAGCATCAGACATGGATGCGACGAAGCAATGGGACATGGATCGATGGAAGGAAGAACCCCGGCGCACCCCTACCCCGCAAAACCCTTAAGGTTCGAACACTGGGGTGCGCACGAAGATTTTCCCCTATCGAATCTCGCTCTCTCTGCCTCGTCGCGATCCCTAGGCTTAACTAAATGAAATCACAGCACAAGAGACACGAGGTTTATACTGGTTGAGGCCACCATTGTGGTGTAATACCCAAACCAGTGTGTGGTGTGGTGGATTGCCTCTTGGGCTAATGATGAACAGTACAAGGAGAAGAACAGCCTCCTGAGGCGAGGTGTTCTTGTGCTTGGTGAGTGGTTCTGGTCTGAATGGATCCGTTGGGTCCCTCCTCTCTATGGTGGTGGCTAGTCCTATTTATAGAGGCCCTGGTCCTGTTCCCAAATATTGAGTGGGAAGGAATCCCACAACGACCATTTTGAAAGGGGACAACTAGTACATGCTATCCTAACTAAAGGTGGTCTTCGCCTGCCAAAGGCTCTGGTGATGACGCCGTCTTGGGCTCCATAGTAACCTCTGTCCTGCCGTCCTGCTAGTCTTGGTCTTGTTGCACCGATATAGAAACCTTTGCCTAATGCCTTGTTACTCCGCACCTGCGCTTGCCCCCTTAGCACCAAAGGGGAAACTAGTACACTGCGTGCTGGCGCCTACCTGGCGCCCGCCTGGCCTTGGTCGTCATGGCTTGCGTCATGGGAACCTCGCGAGGTACCCCTTTCCTTGATCTCTTCGCCTCCCTCGTGAGCCTGCCTGATGAGGCCGCTCCTAAGGAGGCCTTGCATCGTCCACCCCGTGAGGCTTGGCCCCTTGCGAGGGCCTTGAGTGCTTGGTTGATGAAGTTAGACCGCACCGGGCCGCTGGTGGAGCCACGCCGCGGGCTGCAGGCAGGCAAGTCTGGGGACCCCCGTTCCTAGAACACCGACAGGCGGCACTTTTCACTCGAAGCCTTCTCCAGGAGGGAGGCGGTGTCTTTGGCTTGCTTCCGGATAGAGGATATCGCAACACGAGCGGCATTCAGGGCAGATTCGGAGGAAATCAGGGCACCCTGGGCAGCGCTCTCATACTGCTTCACGGCCAGCAGCTTTGTCTTCAGGACAGAGGTCTGACCCTCAAGCTCAGCCTAAGCAGCTCTAGTTCTAGGCGGTGCCTTCCATCCAGCTCAGCGCACGCCTTTGCCACCCTCTTCTCCACCTCCACCTGGACCTGAGCTTCTCGAGCGGCGACAACATCCTCAGCAACCGCGACCTGTTGCTCCCTCACCTCCAGCTTCTCCAGCGCCAAGCTGTGTTCCACGGCATCCAGCGTCAAGTCTTCATGGCGCCTCAAGAGCTCCACCTCGGCAAGGGCCACCTCGCCTGGGGAGAAGGCCAGCAAGGCACGACGCTCTCGACTTCGCGCTGCAGGGCCGCAATTGAAGACAGAAGATCTTGCTCCAGCTCCTCAGCCGCCTCGCGATGGCGGTTGGCTGCCTTGGCCTCTTCTATACGAGCGCATGCTTCACGAGAAGACGCGAGCAAGGCCGCCGCGCATGCTTCGGCTTCGTCAAGATGAAGCTTCCCAAGATTGATGGCTACCTTCAACCACTGCCACTCATCCTCCAAGCGGCGGTTCTTTGCCTCAAGCCTGGTGTTGACGTTGGCAAGCTCCCTACCAAGATGGACCATCGCACACATCGCTTCACCAAAGAGCCCAAAGCGCACCACACTACGACTGCGAGCGAGCGCGAGATCAACGCCAAGACCTGCACTAGCCCCGGAGGCTGTTCGGGAGGCGCCGGATGCTCCGCCAGCCGCCGGCCGGGGGCTGGCAGGTGTAGTCCCACAGCTCGAAGACGACGGCTGCCCAGGCGCACCCCCTGCTGGCAATGACAATAGGAAGGATCACTGGTGCACCCTCTGTCTCGCGGGTGGAGCCACAGGAAGAGGGCGCATGGGGCCCGGTTCCGGGGCACCCTTGTGGCGTCATGTTGGCTGAAGTTGGTCCCACACTCTGCGCAGGATCGGAGCACTAGGGGCTGTGGGCGTCCGTTAAGCTGGGGTCCTTGGGGGTGCCTGCCTCCCGAGTTTTTGCCTTCGTGAGGACCATGCAAAACCACAACCATGAGACAACACATCATGTTTGGAGGTCAAGAGCAAGGATACTTACTCATCGGCAGCCACGTATCTCCTTGGTTTCAGCGGCCGCCGGGTGCCGTCATCACGGCAACGGGACCTCTTCCTCTTCAGGAGTGAATCAAGACATAGACGGCGCCGACCAGACCCCGGCGGGCGATCCTCATGAGGGGGAGCACTCGGTGTTGTATCAGGAGCAAGGCTCCAAAGGCCAAGGGTACCCGACGATACCTCCCAGCTCACAGCTCCTGGGCCATTGGTGGGCTGCTCGTCATCAGCAGCCACCCTATAGCCATCATCCCGGGCGTCGGAGGCCCCGGTCTCTGGAGTTTGGTGCTGCACCAGCTCCACATCGGCTCCTTCCAAGGCCCCAGAAGCCTTGGGCCCCTAAGCCTCTGGCGGGGCCAGGCCTCCGGAGGAGCTCTCAACAGCTGATGGAGACGCGCACCCCCTGCCTCCACACTCGGGGCGCATGCGGCAGGGTCGATCAAGAGAGGAGCCACAAAGATGGGGTTATCGCGGGGCCCCTCAATACCCTCGGGAGGCAACCCCCACTCGTCGAACAGAGGCATCTGCCCCGCGAAGGCCGCCTTGTTCAAGCACAGATAGAGAAGACAGCCACCTCCTGGAAGGTCAGCAGCCTCAGGCTCGCCAATCAGGAGCTTGAGCACCATGCTCAAGGTATCAGAAGCAAGCGACGGCTTCTGCAGCCTCATCGGATCCCCGTCGCCTGTGAAGTCCCAATCAGGCAAGAATGGTGCTGGAGGGGAGCAATGCGCTGCTTCACGAACTCCTTCACCACCATTGGCGTCGTCACCTCCAGTCCCTGGAGCCTCGCCAACCTCTTCCAGACAAAAGCAAGACGTCGGTCGATGAGCTTCTCATGGCACCAGCCGGAGCTAGGCGAGGCCAGCGACCCGGGAATCATGAGCAGGGGGCTGAATGCGGGGGTGTCCATCAGGAGCCACTGCTTCTGGAATCCCTCCGCGATAGGCAAAGCTCAAAATCAATCCCTGAGCCAGCCGTCGTGGCCACGGCTTTGAAGGACACACACCCGGAGCGTTGGCGGGCATCCACCATTCAAAGGAGGAAGAAATGGCGGAACAAGGCCTCGGAGGAAGAGATGCCCACCATGGCCTCACAGAGGAAGGCGAAGACGACAAGGAGGATGACGGAGCGATGGTCCAGGTGCAGCAGATGGATCTGGTAATGCAACATCATGGCATTGAAGAAAGGGGAGAAGGGAGGAATCAACCGAGCAAGAAGAGCGTGGAGGTGAATGGGAATCTCAGTAGCACTCATCTCTCTGGTTCGCCAAGACGTAGGACAGACTGATGTCTCCCTCCCCTCATTGGAATCAGCGGCGAGCACATGGCGAACCTTATCCAACCCCTTTTTACTGATAAAAGTTGACTGCTCAAGGGCTGGCTCCAGGGCCGGTGGAGGACCGGCCGGCGCGAGCGGTTTCCCTTTCTTCTTCCCGTGCTTGGGGGCCATGGTGAGCACTAGAAGGGGACAAGGCGCCAGCGTCGGATCTGTGGACGCGGCAGCGAGATTGGAAGGGAGAAAACGAGAGCCGGGCACGAAATTTTGCAAAGGGCAAGCTGCTCTGACAACGGGTGGCAGTTGGGTCTTCCGGATGCCAAGGCGGTGTGGGGAAGTGGAGGCTGTAGGACCTTGAAGTATATCTAGAGGGGAGGTGATTAGACTACTTGACCAATTAAAAACTTAACCTTTTCCCAATTTTCGAGTTTGACAGATTTTAGCATCTTTGGACAAGTCAAGCAATCATCACACAAATCAAGCAAGCATGCAAAGAGTATATAGGCAGTGGAAATTAAAGCATGCAACTTGCAAGAAAGTAAAGGGAAGGGTTTGGAGGATTCAAACGCAGTTGGAGACACGGATGTTTTTGGCGTGGTTCCAATAGGTGGTGCTATCGTACATCCACGTTGATGGAGACTTCAACCCACAAAGGGTAACGGTTGCGCGAGTCCATGGAGGGCTCCACCCACGAAGGGTCCACGAAGAAGCAACCTTGTCTATCCCACCATGGCCATTGCCCACGAAGTACTTGCCTCACTAGCGGTAGATCTCACGAAGTAGGCGATCTCCTTGCCCTTACAAACTCCTTGGTTCAACTCCACAATCTTTGTCAGAGGCTCCCAAGTGACACCTAGCCAATCTAGGAGACACCACTCTCCAAGAAGTAACAAATGGTGCGTTGATGATGAACTCCTTGCTCTTGTGCTTCAAATGATAGTCTCCCCAACACTCAACTCTCTCTCATAGGATTTGGATCTGGTGGAAAGAAGATTTGAGTGGAAAGCAACTTGGGGAAGGCTAGAGATCAAGATTCATATGGTAGGAATGGAATATCTTGGCCTCAACACATGAGTAGGTGGTTCTCTCTCAGAACTGGTAAGTTGGAAGTGTAGGTTTGTTCTGATGGCTCTCTCCACGAATGAAGAGGAGGTGGAGGGGTATATATAGCCTCCACACAAAATCTAACCGTTACACACAATTTACCAATCTCGGTGGGACCGAATCAATAAACTCGGTCAGGCCGATTTAGTAAACCTAGTGACCATTAGGATTTTCGGTGGGACCGAAACGCAACTTGGTGAGACCGATATGGTTAGGGTTAGGGCATAACGTAATCTCGGTGAGACCGATTACACAAACTTGGTAGGACCGATTTTGGTAATTAGCTAACCAGAGAATTGGTCAGGTAAACTCGGTGGGACCGATTTGCTCTTTTCGGTGAGACCGAAATGTTACAAAAGGGAAACAGAGAATTTACATTGCAATCTCGGTGGGACCGATTGCTCACTTCGGTTAGACCGAAACGTTACGAAGGGAAACAGAGAGATTACCATCCCATCTCGGTGAGACCGAGATCCCTATAGGTGAGACCAATTTTCTTAGGGTTTGTGGCAGTGGCTATGACATCTGAACTCGGAGGCGCCGGATAGAAAGAATCGGTGAGACCAATTTTGGCTTCAGGTTTAGGTCATATGTGGATGTGAGAAAATAGTTGAGGGTTTTGGAGCATATCACTAAGCACATGAAGCAAGAGGCTCATTAAGCAACACCTCATCCCTCCTTGATAGTATTGGCTTTTCCTATAGACTCAATGTGATCTTGGATCACTGAAATATAAAATGAAGTCTTGAGCTTTTGAGCTTGAGCCAATCCTTTGTCCTTGATATTTTGAGGGATCCACTTTCATCATCCATGCCATGCCATTCATTGAGCTTTCCTGAAATATATGTCTTGGAATAGCATTAGCTCAATGAGCTATATGTTGTTATGAATTACCAAAACCACCTAGGGATAGTTGCACTTTCAATCTCCCCCTTTTTGGTAATTGATGACAACATATAGATCAAAGCTTCGACATATGATAATAAGATTAAAAAACATCGTCGCTTTGAGAGGTATGTGATAAGCAAGAGCTCCCCCTAAATTTGTGCATAGTTTATGATTTTCTTTGGACTGCAAATGCACAAGGAATTAGGCTCATGGGTTACTCTTCCATGTCACATACATCTTGGCGGAGCGCTCAAAATAATAAAGATTGAATACATGCACTCATCACCAAGCAAAGTGAATGATGATATAAGGATAAGTAAGATAATAACATATAATCAAGCATAAGTGTAGCTTATGATAAAACACATGATCATCAATGTCTCACAGGTAATGCATAGTATCTCAAGCAAACAAAAGCAAACAAGTTTAACCAAGAAAACAAGAGAGAACAAAAAACAGCAAATCTCTCTCTCGAAGCCTATGATCTATACATTTTTCTCCCCCTTTGGCAACAAGTTACCAAAAAGTTCATAGAAAATGCATAGTGCTAGATCGTCTCTCAGGCTTGGTCTTCAGTTGGTGGTGGTGTCCGGATAACTCCAAGAATGAAGGCTTCAGTTGATGTAGAGGGAGCTGGAGGAGTTGGTGCTGGAGCTGGTTGCCCTGGAGCTGTAGGAGTTGTAGCTGGTGCAGATGATGTAGCTCTTGTGTCTGACACAGGCACTGTAGCTGACCTCTGAGCTCTAGGCACTCTGGCAAATGCATCTGTGGTTGTCTTGCCCTTCCTCTCCTGCATGTCACCCTACAGCTGCTCCACAACTGACTGAATCTCAGTTACTTTGACATCAAGATCATAGATTTTTTGTTCCATGATCCTTTCCAGGCTCTCCTGGTTTTGAGTTAGGGTGGACAACCCCTTCTCAATCCTCAGTGTTGATGCTATCAAGTAACCAAGCTGCTCCTGTTTCTTCTTCAAGAAATACTTAGATGCCTCCTCTTGAGTTGGCATCTTGGCAGCCTTCTCTTTCCTTGCTTTCTCTTTCTTCTCTTGAGCTTGCACTGATGATGGATCATTCTCATTCATGACAACTTGATTGTCCTCAAAGTCTGGATAGAGAGGAAAATGTTCCTTATCCAACTGATACTTTCCTGCGCCCATCTTTGAGTTAATCAACTCTTGAATCTGTGGGGCATATCCACAACTTCTCTTCTGATCTGCTGCAGTCCTCTTAATGGTTTCTACCATAAGGCTCATGACCTTGAATTTTTGGGGCACATCAAAAGTGTGAAGCATGTTAATTGCATGCCCTCTTATCATGTTGTGGTCACCTGATTTGGGCAAAAGAGTGTGCCTTAATATCCAGTTGATCATAGGTAGCCCTGACAGAAGAAAATGGACTGACCCAAATGAGAAAGTCTCAAGGGCTTTGTCTGGGATCTCTTTGTACATATGTGACATAGAATTGTGTCCCATCTTCTTCTTGGCATATATATCCAAATCATCTTCACTCTCTTTTGGGGCATTGATCAGATTTGCCCATTCCTCTATGGTTGACGGATATCTTGTTCCTTCAGACATCCAAACTATCCTGCCATCTCGATAGAAGTGTGCGGTGGAGTAGAATTGCATAATGAGTTCATCATTCCAGTTGGTTTGCTTCTGCCCAACAAAGTCTGCAACTCCACAAGCAATAAAACTGTCTTGCACTCCAGGATAGTGTTCTTCATTTTCCTTTATGTAGGTCCAGTCGACCCATCTCATATCACACACTATAGGCTTCTTGTCCAACAAGATTGTCTCATAGAAGTCCTGCTGCTCCTTGGTGTGGAACCTGTAATCTACAGCAGTCCTTCTCCTGGTGGCATATGGATCAGACAATCTCCATAGCCTCAATCCTAAGTCTTTCCTGATCTTCATGTTCTCAGCCACAGGATGAGCATCATTGTGGTCTGGAATCTTGGGTTTGAGCTTTCTTAGGACCTGCCCTTCTTCATCTTCCTCAGCAGCAGCCTCAGGCATTGGGGCCTTGTTCTTCTCAGCTGCTGGTATACTCCTGGTATTTCTCTTTGGTGCAATTTTGGGCTTGGGGGCAGCTTTGGGCGCTTCTTTGGGCTTTGATGTTGCAGCCCCTGACTTTATTGCACCACCCATAAGCTTCTGTGCCTTTGGTGCTGGTGCAGTAACCTCTTCTTCCTCTTCCATCATGGAAGGTTGACCAACAACTCTAGCCATGGTCTTCTTGACCCTTTCCTTCCTTTTCTTTCCTTCTACAGCTGGCTCTTCAGGTATCTCAGGTACTTGAGTTGATCCTCTGGCTTTAGACACTAGTTGTCTCCCTGCTGGCCTTTTGATCTTCATGCCTGGCTTTACTGCAGTTGAACTAAGCACCTTCTTGAGCACTACCTTCTTGGAAGTAGCCTCATCTTCTGTTGCCACATAGTCCTCATCCTTTGAGTCTGAGGTTCTCTTCCTTCTAGCTCTTGTGGCTGCTTTGGGCACGTTGCTTGGAGTGCTTCTGCTCCCTTCATCTGAAGTACTTGAGGGACTAGTGCCCTCACTCATGTGAATCTGCTCTTCTTCCCTGTTCTGACTGTCACTAAGGTCTGACATGTTGCAAATCACTGACTGCTGACCCTGTGAATAGTTATAGTTGAGACAGAGTGGATGAGCATCACTAAATGCAGAGATTTTTGCAAAAGAATGATTTAAAAACTTTTAGTTTCCACAGAAAGCATTTCGGATCTACTGATTTTCAGACTCGGTGATACCGAAGCAGTTTTGGAACCTAAACTAGTGATCTCGGTCAGACCGAGTCACAGTTCGGTGGCACCAAGATTGCTAGGGTTTCACAAAGTTCTAAAATCAGTCACACCGATTTGTAATTCTCGGTCAGACCGAGACTTACTAGTGCAATGGCGTTAGCCAAATCGGCGGGACCGAGTTTTTCAACTCGGTGGGTCCGAGATGGTTTCGGCGGAAACCTAACCCAAAATTTTCGAATCACATCTATTCTAAGGATCACATTGGCTGGATAGGAGTGTTTCAATCGTGGCAAGATGCATTATGAATGATATGTGCTGAGAATCAGATGAGGAAAGCACTGTAATTGAGTTCATACCCTAGTTCGGCGGTGAACTCGCTACGGCGGCAACGGCGGAGAAGAAATCTGTTGACGGCAGAGGAGACCAACGATAGGAGGCGGCTGGCGACGAAGTCGATGATCCGTAGACCTAGTAGGCAGAGCGAGCTACGCGCGGGCGAAGGGGTTTGGAGGAATTTCCAAATTTTTGCCCGTGTCTATATATAGCCCAACACTGTCGGTGTGACCAAGTTGAACAACTCGGTGGCACCGAGATGCATAACTGTTAACAGTTACAGCAACTCGGTGTGACCGAAAAGTTCATATCGGTTGCACCAAGATGGAAAGCTTAGATCGACTTAGTGATCTCGGTGACCGAAATGGAGGAATCGGTCAGACCGAGAATCACAAAGAAGTTTTGGAAGTTTAAGTCTATGACGAATCGGGGACTCCAAGTGCTCCTCACACAGAGTGGTTCGAATCTGACTTGATCAAGTTTTGTGATGTAGCATGAATAGAGTTTGAGACGAGAAAAGCATAGATAGCTAGAGAAGGTTCTTAGGCATTCTTGTCCATCCACTTGGTCAAAGAAAAGGAAACCAATCAATCAAACAACAGGTGGATGTCCTCGAATGAGTAAAATATGCAACCAGGATGCTCACACAATAAAGTGACAAATTAAATATGTGGCAAAGCATGCACAACCAATTCTAGCATCTATCAAACAATTGGAGATGACTAGGTCATCTATATATGAGTATATTGACTTAGGAGTCAAATGAGAACATTTGATCATAGGTCATACTCATCGTTTAAGCTCAAGTGGGGTTACCACTTTTACATAATGCATTGATGTGTTCACATCATTAGAGTTGCTTTGACTCAATTCTTAGAGTTAAGCTCCCCCTAGATGTGAGATCCCCCCTTAGAGGGATGAACTAACCTTGGGTGTTGTCGATGATGACTTCATGTAGGTGTTGAAGATGTGGATGCTCAATGTTGATGTAGATCTTTTGGAGCAATCCTTTGGAGTGAGTTGCACTTTCAATACCTACACGGGTTAGTCCCACAAGGAACAAAACAAGAATATCCATAGACATAGAGTGATGCACACACAAGATGATGTCCATGAAATAATTTGGTTACCTTATCCCTTGCCTTACCAACATGAGGGTTTGTGACTCCTTGAACTAGTGCAAGATGTGGAGGTTGATTGCACTTGTTCTTGCCATAATGATATGAGTGAAGAATGTTGGCGGAGTCACCCTCAAGAACTCTCTAGTTCTTCTTCTTTGGGATCCACATCATCTTGATGGGAATCCTTGGAGTTGTAGTTGTACTTGATGAAGTAGAACTTGACGTAGTCTTGGGAACCCACTTGACCAAGGCCTTAGGTGCTTCTTCAAATGGATCAATCTCCTCTTGAAGCTTGTCCTTGCCTTTATGGTCTTGTGGTGGAAGATCATCTTGAGCTTGTGTTCCCTTGAAAGAAGTAGGATCATACTTCTCTTGTTGAGGAACAAACTTCGTCTTGGGGTATTAATCTTCTTCCCACTCAACTCCATCGGCATTGAACTTTCGTTCAAAATCGACACCTTGATTCTTCCGGTGCCTTCCTTGCTTGCGTACAATTTCCTCGAATTGCTTACTCCCGGCAAGGCTCTTGTATACACCTTTCTCTATAATTCCCTTCAATAAGCTATTTTCTTGCTCAAGTGTAACTTGGCTAAGAGAATCATTAGTGGAATCAAGAGAACTACTAGAAGCAACAATATTAGATTTAGCATAGTTATTGTTACTACTAGAGGAAGAATCTTTCTTGTTCTTGTTACTAGACTTGACTTGAGGCATGTAAGTAGATAAGAGTAAACGCTTGGCAATATAAGAACTTTTCTTGCGAAGATCATCATTGATTGGCTTTAAGAACTCATGCTCTTGCTCAAGATTGAGCTTTTCAAAGCGTAACTTCTCATGATCCCTTAAAAGTTCTCGATGATTTTCGAAGATAGTTTCATGAGCTAACTTAAGAGTGTTTAGTTCTTTAGTTAGAAGCTCAATCTTCTCCTTATCATTGTCATTCGTTTTATCTTGTTTAGCATGATTAATTGAAGTTTCATCATAGTATTCATCACTAGAGTTGTCAATAAGTAAATCATCATCACCTAGCAAGTCATCTTCATCACTATTGAAATCAACATACTCGGGATGTGTTACCTTTGGACCTTTGGCCATGAAGCATCTTCCAATTCCTTCATTTGGTGAGTCAAATATGTCGTAGGAGTTGGTTGACACAAGTGCTAGACCGGCAACACCTTCATCTTGAGTATGTTCAGAGTCGGAGTGATAGCTTCTTTCGGAATGATGTTCAGATTCGGATCCGGATACCCATTCACCAACATGAGCTTGATGTCTTTGTTTCGTGTAGCTCTTTGATGACTTGTCCTTCCTTTCCGAATCTTTGCTCTCCGTGAGGGTCTTCGTTCATAACGATCATCTCTACTCCTTCTCTCTCTTGGTGGTGATTCTTCTCTTCTACTTCTTCTTTTTGGAGAATCTTCTCTTCTTTTGTAGGGTGCTGTACACTCATTGGAATAGTGTCCGGGTCTCCCACAATTGTAGCAGTTGCGCTCTCGACTGGAAGATCTTTTATCATTGTAGGACCTTGACTTAGAGCTTCTTTCTTTGCTTCTACTCTTATAGAATTTGTTGAAAATTTTCACCATTAAGCTCAATTCTTCATTGAAGGTTTGTTTCTCACTTGATGATGTGGGGGATTCACATGAGGCTCTGTAAGCACCACTTGACTTGTTGTGAAGTTCCTCCTTATCCTTGAGTGACATCTCATGAGCAACAATTCTACCAATGACCTCCGTTGGCTTGAGATTCTTGTAATTGGGCATCATTTGAATCAATGTGCACACGGTATCATATTTTCCATCCAATGCTCTTAGGATCTTCTTGATGATGAATCTGTCGGTCATTTCTTCCCTCCCTAAGTCGGCAATCTCATTTGTGATAAGAGCAAGCCTAGAGTACATTTCAGCGACACCTTCACCATCCTTCATTTTGAACTTGTCAAGCTGACTTTGGAGCACATCCAACTTGGATTCCTTGACGGAGTCGGTACCTTCATGCATATCAATCAAAGTGTCCCAAATTTCCTTTGTATTCTCAAGACGGCTGATTTTGTTGAATTCTTCAGGGCACAATCCGTTGAAGATGATATCACAAGCTTGAGCGTTGTATTGCAGCATCTTAAATTCTTCCGCATTAGCTTCATGGTTCGGCTCTCTCCCATCAAAGAAGTCACCTTGCAAGCCAATACAAATAATAGCCCAAACGACGGGGTTATGTCCGAGAATATGCATTTTCATCTTATGCTTCCAACTAGCAAAATTAGTTCCATCAAAGTAAGGACCTGTACGGTGATAATTTCCCTCGCTAGACACCATACTCTCCTAGGTTGTGAAACCAAGGCTATGACCACCAAAATCTATGGAAATCAAAGCAAATGGAGACCAAGGCTCTGATACCACTTGTAGGACCTTGAAGTATGTCTAGAGGGGGGGTGATTAGACTACTTGACCAATTAAAAACTTAACCTTTTCCCAATTTTAGAGTTTGACAGATTTTAGCATCTTTGGACAAGTCAAGCAATCATCACACAAATCAAGCAAGCATGCAAAGAGTATATAGGCAGCGGAAATTAAAGCATGCAACTTGCAAGAAAGTAAAGGGAAGGGTTTGGAGGATTCAAACGCAGTTGGAGACATGGATGTTTTTGGCGTGGTTCCGATAGGTGGTGCTATCGTACATCCACGTTGATGGAGACTTCAACCCACGAAGGGTAACGGTTGCACGAGTCCACAGAGGGCTCCACCCACGAAGGGTCCACGAAGAAGCAACCTTGTCTATCCCACCATGGCCGTCGCCCACAAAGTACTTGCCTCACTAGCAGTAGATCTTTACGAAGTAGGCGATCTCCTTGCCCTTACAAACTCCTTGGTTCAACTCCACAATCTTTGTCGGAGGCTCCCAAGTGACACCTAGCCAATCTAGGAGACACCACTCTCCAAGAAGTAACAAATGGTGCGTTGATGATGAACTCCTTGCTCTTATGCTTCCAATGATAGTCTCCCCAACACTCAACTCTCTCTCATAGGATTTGGATCTAGTGGAAAGAAGATTTGAGTGGAAAGCAACTTGGGGAAGGCTAGAGATCAAGATTCATATGGTAGGAATGGAATATCTTGGCCTCAACACATGAGTAGGTGGTTATCTCTCAGAACTGGTAAGTTGGAAGTGTAGGTTTGTTCTGATGGCTCTCTCCATGAATGAAGAGGAGGTGGAGGGGTGTATATAGCCTCCACACAAAATCTAACTGTTACACACAATTTACAAATCTCGGTGGGACCGAATCAATAAACTCGGTCAGACCAATTTAGTAAACCTAGTGACCGTTAGGATTTTTGGTGGGACCGAAACGCAACTCGGTGAGACCGATATGGTTAGGGTTAGGGCATAACGTAATCTCGGTGAGACCGATTACACAAACTCGGTAGGAACGATTTTGGTAATTAGCTAACCAGAGAATTGGTCAGGTAAACTCGGTGGGACCGATTTTCTCTTTTCGGTGAGACCGAAATGTTACAAAAGGGAAACAGAGAGTTTACATTGCAATCTCGGTGGGACCGATCGCTCACTTCGGTTAGACCGAAACGTTGCGAAGGGAAACAGAGAGATTACCATCCCATCTCGGTGAGACCGAGATCCCTATCGGTGAGACCAATTTTCTTAGGGTTTGTGGCAGTGGCTATGACATCTGAACTCGGTGGCGCCGGATAGAAAGAATCGGTGAGACCGATTTTGGCTTTAGGTTTAGGTCATATGTGGATGTGAGAAAATAGTTGAGGGTTTTGGAGTTTATCACTAAGCACATGAAGCAAGAGGCTCATTAAGCAACACCTCATCCCTCCTTGATAGTATTGGCTTTTCCTATAGACTCAATGTGATGTTGGATCACTGAAATATAAAATGAAGAGTCTTGAGCTTTTGAGCTTGAGCCAATCCTTTGTCCTTGATATTTTGAGGGATCCACTTTCATCATCCATGCCATGCCATTCATTGAGCTTTCCTGAAATATATGTCTTGGAATAGCATTAGCTCAATGAGCTATATGTTGTTATGAATTACCAAAACCACCTAGGGATAGTTGCACTTTCAGAGGCGCCCACGTCCCATCAACCGCCACGTGTCTTCAAGGCCGTAGGCTGATAGGGCCCACAGCACTCCACCCTTGCCCTTTGGATTCGCCTGGAAGCCAAGTCCTAGCGTGCCTTGGGCCCGAGGGCTACTGTCAGCGTCCTAGATTCGGGGGTATCCAGCCCTGCCTGCCTGTGGCCCACCACGTGGCTCCATCGACGGCCTGGTACAGCCCATCTTCAGCACCAACACCACAAGACCCTCACGAGGGGCCAAGCCTCGCAAGGCAGACGATGCTAAGACCCCCAAAGGAGTTGGCCTCCTCAGGAGGGCTCCTGAGGGGCGGAGAGTTCTATGCAAGCTACCTCATGAGGCTCAGCTGACGTGAGCCATGATGACCAAGACCAAACGGGCGCCAGGCGGGCGCCAGGCAGGTGCAGAGTGCAGTTTTCCTCTTCGGTGCAAGGGAGGCAAGCCACAGGCACGGAGTCTCAAGGAATCAGCCAAAGGTTGCCATTTCGGTGCAACGAGACCAAGACCGCCAGGACGGCAGGACACATGTCATCCACGAGCCCATTGCAGCGACACGACCAGAGGCTTTTCACAGGCGAAGACTACTTTTGTCAGGATAGACTATATTGTTGTCCCCTTTCAAATCCCGCCGTTGTGGAATCCCTTCCCGCTCATATTTGGGAAGAGGAACAAGGCCACTATAAATAGGCCTAGCCACCACCATAGGGAGGAGGAGGACTAGACCCAGCACAAGTAGAACACCACACCAGCTCAAGAACACCTCTCTTCTGGAGGCTTGTTCATCCACTGTACTTGTTCATCCATAGCCCCTTGAGGCAATCCACCACACCACACTGGAGTAGGGTATTACACCACAACGGTGGCCCAAATGAGTATAAATCTCTGTGTCTTTCTATCTCTTTGATCTCGACGCGTTAGGCTTAGGAGGATCACGAGTAGGCAGGCTGGGCAGGTTGAGATCTCCGCCTGCACCCCACACTTCGAACCTCTTATGGGTTGCCGGATCCCGAAATCCGACAAAATCCTTATAGCCTGCTTATGTCATCTAATTGTAGTACTTGCTCTAAAGTTACTCTCCACTGTGTAGTATGAAATGCCAAGCATGCAGCGGGCGGTGCCCTCGGTTGACGCGCCGCTTCAATGGCGGAAGCAGTGAGAGGTCGCGTCGCCCTAACTTACCATCAATGTGGAGCAGCGGGCTCAGCTGGCGCCGGGCGAGAAGCACGCGCGGGAGGGGGAGGGTTTTTTGTTGGGCCAAGAAGGTGAGAAGCCAACTTGGGATCAGTCCGGACGGGGAAATATCATGTGCTCCCATACTCACTAGTAGTTTCATGCATATGACACTAGTCTATGTTACTACTCCCTCCTTTCCAGTTTATAGAGATGTTTAGAGTAACATAGTAATATGTTACAGTATAAGTAACTCCCCACTATGACCAGCCTTGGCCTCTCCCAGTGCTCCACCATGTATAGCTGCTAAGCCTGCCACGTAGGCATAAAATATGATGTGGCGAGTTAATTAAGAAGAGAGAGACTAGTTTGGTGACCCCAGGAAGAAATGGTGGAAAAACAGTTTTGAGTCTATAGCTAATTAAATGAAGCAAGCTTAGCAACAACAAACTAAGAACCTATGCATTGGAGACTTGAGTTGCTAAGCCATTTAATGCACTTAGCACCTCATCTAAGCACATTTGCATTGTAAGAGGTCTTAATTCCATAAAGTGTCATAATATGATACTCAACTTTCTCTTTCTTCATTTAATTCTACGCCACCTCATAAAATTTGCCTACTACTAGTTGGCATGCATGATACTACTTATAATACTCCCATTACAACCATCCTGGTAGAATTAAAATACCTAATCTAAATGGTCACTGCCCGATCTCTTTGTCCTCCTCCAGCATCTGGCAGAAGAAGAATCGTGCAAGACACCAGATGTATTCACCAGCATCGCCTCAGGGGTGGCCTTCATGGGATACAATCGGCGGAGGCCTCCTATGTTCTACTTCTCCTCGATGATGGCGGCGGGCAGGGACATGTTGCCCGTCACCTCGTCGACATCCGCATAGCCGCATCACCTCGGCGACATCCGCGGCGGCTTCTTTCTCTTCCTGCATGTCGCGTCTATGAGCACATCGACGGCGAATGGCGCAGTCGCAGACACTGGAGGCGATGTACGATGCAGCGGCGTCGAGGGCAGCGACGATGCCCATGCCGTCGTGCTCCTCGACAAGCCGGCATGGAGAAAGTCAGCACTCTTCCTCGAGCTGTATTGGAGAGGCTAGCTGGGGAACCATGCGCCGGCTTAGTGCCGCAACTGCCTCCAACGGGCTAGGCGAGGTAGGTGGAGAAGTGAGCTACGTCGCTCGTAACTGCTGGGCTCGGCGGGCCACCCAGACGGCTTTTATGCTGGAGAACTGCTCTTCCTGCTCGTCGGATGCCACCGAAAGAGTGGACAAAATGGTGGAAGGAGGAGCTTGGCCGGCGTCATGCTCTTGAACGGACGTGTCTGGCCGGAGTTTGTTTCTCGCATTCCACGCAGTTTTAAATGTAGGTTTTAGAATAGGGCAAGAAGGTGGGTACAACTGGGAGTGCAGCGGGCGGTGCCCTGGGCCGGCGCGCCACTTCAAATGACGGACGCAGTGAGAGATCGCGTCCGCCCTGACCCCCTTGACCGTGGACCTTGTCGGTGTATGTCATCTTGTGTCTAGATCTGAGATGCCACGTGTACCAGATGAATGACTCCAAGCTCGACCACCGTGATGCAAGAGGTGCGAGCCGAGGAACACTGTTGGAGACACCTCCTCAGACTAGCCACAATGGGTAGTAACATAGACTAGTAACATGCTCATGTTACTAGTCTATGTTACTACCTCTATAGTAACATATGTGTGGTAACATGCAGCACTTCATTTATTAGGCTATAGACACATCTTGCCTTGATATGTCTGATGTTACTACTTTCCTCTCTTTCTTCATTTATTGCTTGCCACATCATCTACTTTATCTAGACATGTGTGATATTACTACCTATATTACTCCCACTGTGGGTAGTCTCATAATTTTCCTCGTCATCATCTGAGTCCTAGAAGATCTCACCCACATCATCATTAGGCATGCAGCCGCCTTGATAGACAATGTGCGCAGAAGGAGTAGAGGCGACTCGGGACGCACCACATCGTGGGCACTCTGTACGTGCTCATGTGCATGCAGCGTGCGTTCTTTTCCATCGGTGCTAGCTCTAAGGCCGAGGTTGCGGTCGTCTTCATCTCCGAATAGTCGTTGAGCAATGACGGCAAAGAGGTGCCGCAAGAGATGCATAGGTGCTGTTGTGTGCGAGCTTCACCGTAGCACGATGAACCGGACGTCACCGCATATGGCGCACACCTCCATGCATCCAAGTGTGTGTGCATGCATGTGTCACGTGCATTCTACGACTGAGTGTGTGTGCATTCATGTGTTGTGTACGTGCGTTGTGTGCTCCATGCTGTGCACGTATGTGCATGAGTTGGATTTGCATGAGTTAGTGCGTTGGTGTGTGTACATGTGTGGCTGCATGCGTCCTGTACATGCGTGGCTTCTTGCGTGGTTATCAATATAAACTATAAAAACATCTTCAACTTAGCATCCTGATGTATCGTGTCTAGTGGTTAGGGAAGAGTTCATGTTCTTTTATTTGTTTATAGGTGGGCAGGCGGCAAAAAATAGGGGAAAATGTGCAAGGTTCCTTGCAGACTCTCCCCCCGCGAGGTTGCTTGCTCCTTCCGGTCGTCGGGAATCTATGTTCTTCAACTATTTTTTTTACGTGAGCTTTGTTCATCCTTTTGCCAACATGCGAGACATCTAGCATCAAGGTGCACGTCTCATGCAAGAAAATGGAGATAATCCGATAAGCAGTGCGTAAGTGAGTCGTGCACTTCGACGGCACCTACTACTCAATATTTTTTCTCCTTGATGGCACATGAATAGTGCATGTACTCAACAATGGAGCATGGGATGGTATCCATGACATGGTCAGCCCTTTTTTGGAGAGAGTACATACTAAATAACTTTGATGTGTCCCGTCAACTCGCAGATCGACAAGAAGCTTGCTTACTATGCCTTCTCCCTCGCCAACGCGTACGCGGTGGCTCGCAGCACGAGGACAAACTTTTGCTTACAAGCGATGGACGTGCAGCAGTTCATTTGGTGTCAGATTGCCAGAAGTACTATTGTAGTACCATCATTATTCTTTGACTTCTAGAAGAGGCGAAGAGCCAAGCGCAAGGTCACCTACTAACCTTAGGCGAGGCATAGTGGGAGTAACATAAGTAGGGTACCTCCTTTTTTATTCTAGAAACAATCACACGTGAATATTGGATGGTAGCAGCACAGCAACTGAATCAAAAATAGAAACCAACCAATGAACTACTACTACTGGTGAGAGTTTGCTAGTACATATCATGTACTTCGTCTGTTCATGTATATAGGGCTTAATGCGTTTTCCGAGACTAACTTTGGCCCTGTTTGGATCCAAGGGTTAGAGTTAGTTTGAGCTAGTTGGGGCTCAAATAGCCCTAAAGTATCCAAGCATGAGGGTTAAATTGGAGCAAGTTGCACCGAACCCACCAAAAAAAACTATCCCACCCAAGAGGTGCTAATTGGAGATAGTTCTCATTGGGCCCACTGAAAAATCACTTTTCTCTCTGCATCAAGTGTATTTATTGTCAATCTAACCCTGTCAACCAAACACCTCTTTGGCTACAGTTAGTTCAGGGTTAGTCATGAGTTAGTCTAACTTCTAGCTAAGTTAGAGTATCCAAACAGGGACAAAGTTAGTCTCGGTAAACGCATTCACCCTATATACATGGACAGATGGAGTACATGATACGTACTAGAAAATGCTCACCATTAGTAGTAGTTCATTGGTTGGTTTCAATTTTTTATTCAATTGTTGTGCTGCTACCGCCAATATTCGTGTGTGGTTGTTTCTAGAGTAAAAAATGGAGGTACTAGTACTTACTGTGGGAAAGGTGAAGTGATGGTTGCTTCGCCCGAGCAACTTATTACTCTAGGAATATGGGAGTACCAGCGGATTCAAGGAACAGAGAAATGATGGTTGCTTCGTCCGAGCAACTTACTATGGCGAAGGTGGGGCTCTGTGATTTGACTACTCACTAGTCATTACTACTGCGGTGCAACGACCTGGGTGAATCTTTCCCTGTAGTTGTGCACTCAATATTGCTGCATGGCAGGTGGAGCCGAATGAAGGATGTCCCACATGTCGGCGAAATGAAGTTGAATTGTTTCTGGCATTGCTATCAATCCTTCAGGATTTGTTTATATGTATGCATAATTTTAATGAAATTGTATTGTGATGCTATGAAGGTTTCAACTTTGGTTCCCACAGGAAAAAAGGTTTCAACTTAGGATTCATGTCTCTTGCCTCAAGATTATATCGTTACAACATTCCATCAAATACAAATGAAACTACCATGGATGCTAATGCATCTCAATGGTTCGCAGATTAGCGCCAATATTCACATCACAACTGAAGACAAAGTTGTGAGAAGGTGTACAAATAAAGAAAAATATATAACTGATCGATGTTTCGTAGGCATGGCTCCATTTCCTGGGCACAGTGTTCATTGCTTGGCAGCTAGTTTCACCCAGTTCTGTAGCCAAAAAAGAGGTGTATGGAGGACACCACAATCCGATCATTTTGTGCAGCTCCACTAAAATCGAGCGGACCATCCCTGTTTGCAAAGATATCCAGTCAGTGTGATTACAATAATAGTGGAACTAGATGATGAAACATAACACACACAAATAGAAGCCGATCACCTCTATGATCTCTCTTTAGGACTAACTACTTGTTGGAGAAGATTAGGCATAGAGTTGGATGAGGAGGATAGCAAAACCAAT
Organism: Triticum dicoccoides; assembly: GCF_002162155.2. Lineage (NCBI taxonomy): Eukaryota > Viridiplantae > Streptophyta > Magnoliopsida > Poales > Poaceae > Triticum > Triticum dicoccoides. The sequence continues at coordinate 611,249,334 of NC_041391.1, read as the reverse complement.
CTCCCTTTCTACAGTCCCACAGAAATGTAAAAACGTCGCCCATGTGACATTTCGGCGGAACTACACAAAACACTCTAAAGAAAAAAGTGATTTGTGTAGTTCACCAAAAGGTCACAACAGAAACAAGGTGAAAATGGATAGCCCTGTTTGCAAAAGGAGGTAGAAAGGAAACAATTACTTCCCAATAACACGAGTTGAAGACACATATGCTGACAAAAAAGAAGCATATTCCATGTATAAGGGAAAGATAGCACATGGTGGTTTATCAAAAATGGTTTGAGGACGAGATTGCAAGATGGAAAATACGCTGACCGAGATACGTTTTAAGCAAACAACTAAAGAAGATCCACATGCAGGGACGTGGGAAGATGGGCAGTGGAGCAAGGCCGGAGGAAGCTGTACCTGAGGGTCGTCGGTATGTTACTAGGAGGGCGCCAGTGGCCGAGATTTTCCCATACTGCGGCGTGAGCAAGTGGCAATGGCCCTACCACGCCAGATCTTGGTCAGAGAGAACAGCGGGTACCGCAGATCAGGACGTGCTGCCTCAACACCGTCGAACAGAAAAATGATGCACATCCTCCCTTTCCACCGTAAAACGGGGTGCGGCCGGATCACTGACCGAGGGTGAGAGAGAGAAAGGCCACCGCCGCCTTGTGCGAGATGGTGTGTTCGAGAGACAAACCCCGGCAGGCAGGCTCCATTCTATATAGTGGAGCGGATTTTTCCATTTTCCCCATGGCAATCATTTTATATTCTATATGTGCCATTGAGGAATGTATAACTTTATTTAATACTAACGCGTCAAGTCGAACTTTTTTCCATCTAGGCATGGTACCCGACCCTCCTTCGAGTAAACAACTGCTACACGCATCAAATTATCACATGGGTTGCCTTTTTGTACAGAAACGAACTCCATCATGTACCCACGCGGGTGTGGCCGGGAACGAGACGTGAGTACGTGCGCCCTGCGTGCACCTCTTCTTTAGGTGCAGCTACGTATGTGGGTGGGTGTGAGAGAGATGGTTTGTGTGAAACAGAGGCAATGTGTCGATGATATCTCAAACAAAAAAAGTAACAAATGCAATGTGTGTGAAACGGAGTCATGGACATGAGATATCGATAGAATTGAAAACAGGGATGGTGTGTGTAGCTGCGTGATAAAGAGTGCCATCAAATTTGTGTTTGCCCACGTCAAAGATACAGGGCGACTGGCCTACTGGAATTTGAGAGGGCAGAGGTGCAGTTTTTCTCTATGGCATGGATACCTATCTACAACGTTCGACTATCATGTGTGTG
>NC_041391.1:611244770-611247582 GCF_002162155.2 Triticum dicoccoides | reverse complement strand
GACTAGTATATGTGTGGGGAAGGAGAGAGACCTAGCTATGTATTGAGGGAGATCGATCGGCATCCATGGATATGTGTAGCATAGGAATAAGGTTGGGAGATAGAAAAAGGTAGAGTGTCGTAGGGTTGGTGGTAGAGTGGTGTCTCACAAATGGTGGGAGAGGCCTGCTAGACAAACGGAGGGTACGAGTGCAATATCAATAAGAGAGGGCGGGGGATGTCTGTCTGTCTATGCACGTGCGTGTGAGAGACGGGTCGGCAGGTATGCAAGGATGATGAGGGGAGATGATATGGTTGTGGTAAGCATAGTAACTACATAGGAAGATCAACCGTCGTGTGTCCGGTAAAGGGAGAGACATAACTAGTGAGGTAAGTGTATCAGTGTGTGGGGAAACCAAATTATAGTCAACCTGGCTATATGTAGGGAGATCGGTACGTATACTTGCATGCACGTGTTAGAAGCAAATAAGGTCCGGAGAGACAGACAGGGGGAGAGGGGTGCGGCTAGGAGGTGGTGCGAGAGGCCTACCATGTCGAGGGGGGAGGAGTGTGCGAGTATGAGATCAATGAAAAGAGGGGCAGGAGTGTGCACCTGCGTGGAACCGTATTGGACATAGGGGGGCATGGATGGTGAGAAGAGAAGAGGGGAAGTATATATGTGTTTGTGGTAGGCACACTTGGCTAGAGAGGTATATCGACCGGTATGTGCCGGAAAGGAGCCGGGGGCCTACACACACCACGGGCGAATGACCTAAAGAGAAATAACGAACGTGCATGATCGAGGGGACACTGAGGGAGGGTGAGAGGGGGGCGAGCGTGTGCATGCACGATAGAAAGTTAGCGCTAGCTAGCTACAAATGGAAGAGGATCGTGAAGGTGTAAAAGATGAACCAAGATCATCATTATAAAAAAGTGGATACAGATACTTGAAGAAGATATCATAATGTAGAACATTGATTATAATTTGTGCTAATGTGTGGCTTTTGCAGCTCAGGGCTAAATACTTGTCATAATGCAGGGGGGCGGGGCACTATACTTTGTGTGATAAACACGGTGTACGCATGGAACATGGTTTAGATTATGAATATATAGTTAGTACATCAAATGTACTATTGTTTGGAATCAACATCAAGTGTATTCAAAAATAGAATTCGAGTTCATATAATACATATAGTTCATATCTATCTCTATAGTAATCATGTGGTGTGTTATTAAGGTAATACACGAAGATGGTTGAAGTTAGCAACAATCATGATTGTAGATTCTTACTGAAATAGAGAAACAAATTCAAATTCAGTTCGAATTGCAGCGGTAGTATAGACATTTGGAATGCACTAAAATGTTGGTATGAGTAGGTTACATGCATTATATAGCCAGCGAAAAAAATTAATTGGACATAACATGGACTCATACTCCCTCGTTCCATCTATATAGGGCCTAATGCGTTTTTAAGACCGCCTTTGACTATTGACAAGATTAATAGTACATGACATGTACAATGTGAAAATTATATCATTGAAAGCTCCTTTCACACACGAATTTAACGGTGTGCTTTGTGTAAGTTGCATGTCATATATTATTGCTCTAATATTTGGTCAAAGTTAGCCTCGAAAAATGCATTAGGCCCTATATAGATGGAAGGAGGGAGTAGCTTTGAATAGCATTTGTATAGTAAAATGGGACAAGACTCTCTCTTTGTGTGGTGTTAATAGTTTTATTTTTTTCGTTTTTTTGTTGAGGGAAGTGCGAATTGATTTTGTATGTAGCTTGTCCCTAAAATTCAACCCGCGCCTTGTTATATCCCGAAAATTCAGATATCGTGCTCCCAAAACTGGCGCCTTCACAACCCGTGCCTTGCTATCCCGAAAATACAACGCGCGCAAAAACTCCCTCCAGCAGCCAAATCCCGACACGTGAAATCCCTCTTCTAACCCTGAGCTGAAAGGGCCGCTAGTTAACACACCCTACATTTTGGACAAGTGCGTCCCTAAGTCATGGTTCCCCCTCCCATCGCCTACTTTTCACCATCCGAAATCCTAGGCCGCCATAACCTCTCCGTTCCAGCCACGAAACCCCACCCTTCTCCGTCCGCCACCTCACCGCTGCCCAGCTAGAGCCTCTTCCCCGACGATGTTGTCCACCGCAACAGCTTGATGTTCCTCGTCCACCTCCCCGGATGAGGATCCATCGTCCATCTCGCCGTGCCACCGGTTCAGCCGCCCCATCCTCCACCTCCAAGGAGGTGCTCCGACGGTCTCCTCGTCTATCATGGCTGCTCCATCCCCACAGCACCGCCTTAACCTGCTCCACCGAAACCACAGCATCCTCACTGACTCCTCGGACGAAGCCGAGGCCTACTCGGCGCCACTAAAGAGGTTGTACACTCATCACATCACACCTTCTCCTTAACTCGACCTCCCGGCACCAACGGTGCTCCATCCCGCACCCCCATGGAGCGGCTACCTCAAAGCCGGCGCCGCGGGTAACATCTACACGATGGTTGTACCCCAGTGCGAGGCCCCTTTGGTGGTGGCATCCATACCAGCCGGATCTGCTGCTACTGCTCCGGCTCTCACTCGCTCGCTCGTGCTACTACTGCTGCTTCGGCTCTTGCTGGCTCGCTCGCGCTGCTGCTGCTCTCCCCCTCGCTCATGCTGCTGCTTTGCTCCGATTTAGCTACACTTCAGTTAACTGGATCGACTTTTGGGTCAGTCGATTTTCAGGGGGTGGGGGCTCAACGAAGTTAAGGAAGAACCACCCGCAGCGAGGAGGGGGGGATCACCGGAGAGGTACCCCACTATCTATCTTAGGGT
>NC_041391.1:611233682-611244477 GCF_002162155.2 Triticum dicoccoides | reverse complement strand
GATCATGGGGTGGTGGCGCGGGGATCGTTGGAGAAAAAGCTCAGCGGGGGGGGGGGTGGCCTAGAGGGCTGGCCGGGGCGGCAGCGGACCGACAGTGGGGAGTTGTTTCAGGGCGGCAAGGCGGCGCGGGGGCCCGCGGTGGCTGGCGGCTCAGGGGGGTGCAGGTTGAAGATGAACTACAGGCCCTCCCTAAACTACATATCAAGTGCCTCTCTGCTACCATTGCGTTCAGTTTTGACAGTAACATTTAGATTCCACAGTAAATTTCAGTTTTGATAGTTAAGTTCAGAGTCAACAATTTTTATCTCATCTATTGTAGTCAGGTGGTTTTTGGTGATGTAAATTTTACATCTATTTTACATCATCTATTGGAGATGCTATTAGAATCCCACTTGAGATTAATGATGTATGTCTTGTGCTGCTTCAGCCTTGACATCTTATGGCTCACCAGAGCTGCTCCAATGATAGAACGATCCATCACAACAGAGCAGTGCCCTGGATGCCATCTACAGATTCCTCAGATCTTCCTCCACACCTTCGACAACCACCTCTGCCTCAACTTCTTCAGCGACCAACCCAATGATGCTGAGGTCGACACAGCTACGGCAAAGAGGTCATACACTTGTTGCATCACTTATTACTCTACATTCATGTCGATCCATTAGGGCTATTTTGGTTCAACGGAAAAATATAGCAATAGGAAATTTTCCTATGGCACTCTACTATTCAATTATTCATGCATTTTGTTGAAAGGAATGGAGCAAAACATCCACCTGGACCTTCTTTTCAAAATCCTATGCATGAAAACAAGACCAAGTGCATTAGTGGTAGAATAACATTCTAACTGTACATGCTTTCATATGGTTTCACTTTATTTTGGCCATGTTTCTTTGCATTTCTCTGCTCTTCCAATTCCTGTGAACCAAACACCCAAGTTGACAGAAATCCCGTGTTTACAAATGCTCTGTTTACCATGTGCATTTCTATCCTATTCCGGTGTTTTTCCTATCACTGCGTTTTTAGAATCATGCAAGCCAAATGAGCCCTTACAGAATTACTTTAGTTATAGGTAGGTGTCGAAGGGAACTTTGTGTGGTTTGTCCTGCTCTTGCCGCGACGTCGTCCACCTCACCTGAGATGCTCCATTGACAGAAGCATCCACCAAACCAGACATCACGACTCCTGACCGTCTTTCGCCGCCTCAGATCTCCTTCCCTGCAGCCGGCACCCACCGCAATGGCATCACCATCATCGACTCAGCAGATGAACCTGAGGAGTACACGGGTCCACAAGAGAGGTCGCACTCTTTTGTTTCTTCTTATGTTATGCATTGCTTAAAATTACCTGCTACTTTATCGTCTTGTTCACCTCTTGGACTCCAAGTCAGGTCCAAATTAATGTTCAAACTTGAGTTCTAAATTAGTTGTGGGGCACATATCGAGGCATCAATGAATAGTATCTCTGTCTAATATCTAGTTCACCTAGGGTATGCCTATGTTGTTCATCTTAGGTGGGAAACAAATAGTAAAGCAATCATCATCTGTCTTTTTATTAAATTAAAGCAATCATCAACATGCTATCATTATTTTTGGATCCATCCACTGGTTGTTACCATCACTCTAAATTTCTGCATGCTCTCCTTACATAATCTCACCATTATTTTTTCGTATGCATGTCAGATATTGTACACAATCATGTTGAACATGTAGAGAAAAAAAGAAGAGTTTTGCGCGGCAATACAATGTCATGCAAACATCGCTCCATGGTGGGTTCAATGGCAAACCCTGCCCCCTCTCCAGATTGTAATCCAAAGGAAGATATTTGTTCTGAGGCGGATTCAGACGCAGCTGACCACTCCTATTTACCCCCCAAGGTGTTTGCTCTACCTTGGCATGATGATGTTATTCATATCATGCATATGTTGCCTTGCAGTGCCTACTTTTGACATCATATATGTCATTTGCTTAGTTTAGACATGTTCTGTAATGCCACCTGTTTAGTTTCTATATCATATATGGGAATTATGCAGTCTCGTGTCTTTTAGCGAGCCATAATATACGTGAAATGTGTAATGCCATCCTGTTTAACCAGGCATCATATATTTGAATGATATCTTGCCCATCCTTTTGTTCATTACATTTCCATTTGTCGACAATGTTTGTACATTAAACTACTCTTCCTGTGAATCATCCATTTGGGTGGGAGATGGAAAAATCTGGAGTGAAAACAAGGCCTTCAGAGCAGACAGTGCTACCTATCAAAGTAGATCTCTTGTTGGGTCCCGATAGCTCCTTAGAGATGGATTCAGAGACAGATGACCAGTCCTATTCCCCCACCAAGGTGTATGCTCTAACTTGGCACGGTTATACTGCTCATATCATGCATATGGTGTCTTGCTTTGCATACTTTAGACATCATATACACAATATTCAACAGCATGTTCTTAGTCCAGACATCATATCAAATGCCCTCTATTTAGCATATAAATCACATATGTGAATTAAATCATGCGATCTTGATTACTTAGATAACATGTATGTGAATTATGTCATGCGATCCTGTTTAGTTATTCATCATATCTTTGAATTATGTTATGCTATGCTATCCAGTTTAGATAGACATCATATATGTGAAATTATGTCATGCTATCCGTTTTAGTTAAACAGTATACATGTCAACTATTTCATGCCCTCTTCTTCCACACTATCTATTGCATCTGTCTCTCATACAATGTCGGTACATTCAACTATGTTTCCCTATTTATTAGCCATTTGAATTGGAGCGGGTGATTGAAGGAATATGCCCTAGAGGCAATAATAAAGTTATTATTTATTTCCTCATATCATGATAAATGTTTATTATTCATGCTAGAATTGTATTAACTGGAAACAATGATACATGTGTGAATACATAGACAAACATATAGTCACTAGTATGCCTCTACTTGACTAGCTCGTTTATCAAAGATGGTTATGTTTCCTAGCCATGGACAAAAGAGTTGTCATTTGATTAACGGGATCACATCATTAGGAGAATGATGTGATTGACATGACCCATTCTGTTAGCCTAGCACTTGATCATTTAGTGTGTTGCTATTGCTTTCTTCATAACTTATACATGTTCCTGTAACTATGAGGTTATGCAACTCCCGTTTACCAGAGGAACACTTTGTGTGCTACCAAACGTCACAACGTAACTGGGTGATTATAAAGGTGCTCTACAGGTGTCTCCAAAGGTACATGTTGAGTTGGCATAATTCAAGATTAGGTTTTGTCACTCTGATTGTCGGAGAGGTATCTCTGGGCCCTCTCGGTAATACACATCACTTAAGCCTTGCAAGCATTGTAACTAATGAGCTAGTTATGAAATGATGTATTACGGAACGAGTAAAGAGACTTGCCGGTAACGAGATTGAACTAGGTATTGGATACCGACGATCGAATCTCGGGCAAGTAACATACCGATGACAAAGGGAACAACGTATGTTGTTATGCGGTTTGACCGATAAAGATCTTCATAGAATATGTAGGAACCAATATGGACATCCAGGTTCCGCTATTGGTTATTGACCGAGAATAGTTCTAGGTCATGTCTACATAGTTCTCGAACCCGTAGGGTCCGCACGCTTAACATTACGATGACAGTTTTATTATGAGTTTATAAGTTTTGATGTACCGAAGTTTGTTCTGAGTCCCGGATGTGATCACGGACATGACGGGGAGTCTCGAAATGGTCGAGACATAAAGATTGATATATTGGACGGATATATTTGGATACCAGAAAGGTTCCGGATGAGATTGGGAATATACCGGAGCTCCGGGAGGTTACCGGAACCCCCCGGTAAGTATATGGGCCTTATTGGGCCTTAGTGGAAAGGAGGGAGAAGGGGCAAAGGAGGGGGCGCCCCCCCCCCCAAGCCCAATCCGAATTGGGAGGGGGGCCGGCCCCCCCTTTCCTTCTTCCCTCCCCTCTCTTCCTTCCCTCTCCTACTCCTAATAGGAAAGGGGGGCCAAACCTACTTGGAGTAGGATTGCCCCCCCTAGGGCGCGCCTCCCCCCTTGTCCGGCCCCCTCCTCCTCTCCTCCTTTATATACGGGGGAGGGGGGCACCCCTAGAACACACAAGTTGATCTACGGATCATTCCTTAGCCGTGTGCGGTGCCCCCCTCCACCATATTCCACCTCGGTCATATCGTCGCGGAGTTTAGGCGAAGCCCTGCGCCGGAAGAACATCATCATCGTCACCACACCATCGTGCTGACGGAACTCATCCCCGACGCTTTGCTGGATTGGAGCCCGGGGAACGTCATCGAGCTGAACGTGTGCTGAACACGGAGGTGCCGTACGTTCAGTACTTGGATCGGTCGGATTGTGAAGACGTACGACTACATCAACCGCGTTGTCATAACGCTTCCGCTTACGGTCTACGAGGGTACGTGGACAACACTCTCCCCTCTTGTTGCTATACCATCACCATGATCTTGCGTGTGCGTAGGAATTTTTTTGAAATTACTACGTTCCCCAACAGTGGCATCCGAGCCAGGTTTTATGCGTTGATGTTATATGCACGAGTAGAACACAAGTGAGTTGTGGGCGATACAAGTCATACTGCTTACCAGCATGTCATACTTTGGTTCAGCGGTATTGTTGGATGAAGCGGCCCAGACGACATTACGCGTACGCTTACGCGAGACTGGTTTTACCGCCGTGCTTTGCACACAGGTGACTAGCGGGTGTCTGTTTCTCCAACTTTAGTTGAACCGAGTGTGGCTACGCCCGGTCCTTGCGAAGGTTAAAACAGCACTAACTTGACAAACTATCGTTGTGGTTTTGATGCGTAGGTAAGAACTGTTCTTGCTCAGCCCATAGCAGCCACGTAAAACTTGCAACAACAAAGTAGAGGACGTCTAACTTGTTTTTGCAGGGCATGTTGTGATGTGATATGATCAAGATGTGATGCTATATTTTATTGTATGAGATGATCATGTTTTGTAACCGAAGTTATCGGCAACCGGCAGGAGCCATATGGTTGTCGCTTTATTGTATGAAATGCAAACGCCCTGTAATTGCTTTACTTTATCACTAAGCGGTAGCGATAGTCGTAGAAGCAATAGATGGCGTAAACAACAACGATGGTACGATTGAGATCAAGATGTCGTGCCGGTGACGATGGTGATCACGATGGTGCTTCGGAGATGGAGATCACAAGCACAAGATGATGATGGCCATATCATATCACTTATATTGATTGCATATGATGTTTATCCTTTATGCATCTTATCTTGCTTTGATTGATGGTAGCATTTTAAGATGATCTCTCATTAATTATCAAGAAGTGTTCTCCCTGAGTATGCACCATTGCGAAAGTTCTTCGTGCTGAGACACCACGTGATGATCGGGTGTGATAGGCTCTACGTTCAAGTACAACGGGTGCAAAACAGTTGCACAGGCGGAATACTCAGGTTAAACTTGACGAGCCTAGCATATACAGATATGGCCTCGGAACACGGAGACCGAAAGGTCGAGCGTGAATCATATAGTAGATATGATCATCATAGTGATGTTCACCATTGAAAACTACTCCATCTCACGTGATGATCGGACATGGTTTAGTTGATTTGGATCACGTAATCACTTAGATGACTAGAGAGATGTCTGTCTAAGTGGGAGTTCTTAAGTAATATGATTAATTGAACTTAAATTTATCATGAACTTAGTACCTGATAGTATTTTGCTTGTCTATATTTGTTGTAGATAGATGGCTCGTGATGTTGTTCCGTTGAATTTTAATGCGTTCCTTGAGAAAGCAAAGTTGAAAGATGATGGTAGCAATTACACGGACTGGGTCCGTAACCTGAGGATTATCCTCATTACTGCACAGAAGAATTATGTCCTGGAAGCACCGCTGGGTGCCAGGCCTGCTGCTGATGCAACTGACAACGTTAAGAACGTCTGGCAGAGCAAAGCTGATGACTACTCGATAGTTCAGTGTGCCATGCTTTACGGCTTAGAACCGGGTCTTCAACGACGTTTTGAACGTCATGGAGCATATGAGATGTTCCAGGAGTTGAAGTTAATATTTCAAGCAAATGCCCGGATTGAGAGATATGAAGTCTCCAAAAAGTTCTATAGCTGCAAGATGGAGGAGAATAGTTCTGTCAGTGAACACATACTCAAAATGTCTGGGTATAATAATCACTTGATAAAACTGGGAGTTAATCTTCCTGATGATAGTGTCATTGACATAATTCTTCAATCACTGCCACCAAGCTACAAGAGCTTCGTGATGAACTATAATATGCAAGGGATGGACAAGACTATTCCCGAGCTCTTCGCAATGCTAAAAGCCGCGGAGGTAGAAATCAAGAAGGAGCATCAAGTGTTGATGGTTAACAAGACCACCAGTTTCAAGAAAAAGGGCAAAGGGAAGAAGAAGGGGAACTTCAAGAAGAACAGCAAACAAGTTGCTGCTCAAGAGAAGAAACCCAAGTCTGGACCTAAGCCTGAGACTGAGTGCTTCTACTGCAAGCAGACTGGACGCTGGAAGCGGAACTGCCCCAAGTATTTGGCGGATAAGAAGGATGGCAAAGTGAACAAAGGTATATGTGATATACATGTTATTGATGTGTACCTTACTAATGCTCGAAGTAGTACCTAGGTATTTGATACTGGTTCTGTTGCTAATATTTGCAACTCGAAACAGGGACTACGGATTAAGTGAAGATTAGCTAAGGACGAGGTGACGATGCGCGTGGGAAATGGATCCAAAGTCGATGTGATCGCGGTCGGCACACTACCTCTACATCTACCATCAGGATTAGTTTTAGACCTAAATAATTGTTATTTGGTGCCAGCGTTGAGCATGAACATTATATCTGGATCTTGTTTGATGCGAGACGGTTATTCATTTAAATCAGAGAATAATGGTTGTTCTATTTATATGAGTAATATCTTGTCATGCACCCTTGAAGAGTGGTCTATTTTTATTGAATCTCGATAGTATTGATACACATATTCATAGTGTTGAAACCAAAAGATGCAGAGTTGATAATGATAGTGCAACTTATTTGTGGCACTGATGTTTAGGTCATATCGGTATAAAGCGCATGAAGAAACTCCATACTAATGGGCTTTTGGAATCACTTGATTATGAATCACTTGGTACTTGCAAACCGTGCCTCATGGGCAAGATGACTAAAACGCCGTTCTCTGGAACTATGGAGCGACCAACTGATTTGTTGGAAATCATACATACTGATGTTTGTGGTCCAATGAATGTTGAAGCTCGCGGTGGGTATCATTATTTTCTCACCTTCACAGATGATTTGAGCAGATATGGGTATATCTACTTAATGAAACACAAGTCTGAAACATTTGAAAAATTCAAAGAATTTCAGAGTGAAGTGGAAAATCATCGTAACAAGAAAATAAAGTTTCTACGATCTGATCGTGGAGGAGAATATTTGAGTTACGAGTTTGGTTTACATTTAAAACAATGCGGAATAGTTTCGCAACTCACGCCACCTAGAACACCACAACGTAATGGTGTGTCCGAACGTCGTAATCGTACTTTACTAGAAATGGTGCGATCTATGATGTCTCTTACTGATTTACCACTATCGTTCTGGGGTTATGCTTTAGAGACGGCTGCATTCACGTTGAATAGGGCACCATCAAAATCCGTTGAGACGGCGCCTTATGAACTGTGGTTTGGCAAGAAACCAAAGTTGTCGTTTCTTAAAGTTTGGGGCTGCGATGCTTATGTGAAGAAACTTCAACTAGATAAGCTCGAACCTAAATCGGAGAAATGTGTCTTCATAGGATACCCAAAAGAAACTATTGGGTACACCTTCTATCATAGATCTGAGGGCAAGATTTTCGTTGCTAAAATCGGATCCTTTCTAGAGAAGGAGTTTCTCTCAAAAGAAGTGAGTGGGAGGAAAGTAGAACTTGATGAAGTAACTGTACCTACTCCCTTATTGGAAGGTAGTTCATCACAAGAACCGGTTCCTGTGACAACTACACCAATTGGTGAGGAAACTAATGATATTGATCATGAAACTTCAGATCAAGTTTCTACTGAACCTCGTAGGTCTACCAGAGTAATATCCGCACCAGAGTGGTACGGTAATCCTATTCTAGAAGTCATGTTACTTGACCATGATGAACCTATGAACTCTGAGGAAGCGATGATGAGCCCAGATTCCGCAAAATGGCTAGAGGCCATGAAATCTGAGATGGGATCCATGTATGAGAACAAAGTATGGACTTTGGCTGACTTGCCCGATGATCCGCAAGCCATTGAGAATAAATGGATCTTTAAGAAGAAGACTGACGCTGACGGTAATGTAACTGTCTATAAAGCTCGACTTGTTGCGAAAGGTTTTCGACAAGTTCAAGGGGTTGACTACGATGAGACCTTCTCACCAGTAGCGATGCTTAAGTCTGTCCGAATCATGTTAGCAATTGCCGCATTTTATGATTATGAAATATGGCAAATGGATGCCAAAACTGCATTCCTGAATGGATTTCTGGAAGAAGAGTTGTATATGATGCAACCGGAAGGTTTTGTCGATCCTAAGGGAACTAACAAAGTGTGCAAGCTCCAGCGATCAATCTATGGTCTGGTGCAAGCCTCTCGGAGTTGGAATAAATGCTTTGATAGTGTGATCAAAGCATATGGTTTTATACAGACTTTTGGAGAAGCCTGTATTTACAAGAAAGTGAGTGGGAGCTCTGTAGCATTTCTAATATTATATGTGGACGACATATTGTTGATTGGAAATGATATAGAATTTCTGGATAGCATAAAAGGATACTTGAATAAAAGTTTTTCAATGAAAGGCCTCGGTGAAGCTGCTTACATATTGGACATCAAGATCTATAGAGATAGATCAAGACGCTTGATTGGACTTCCACAATGCATGTACCTTGATAAAGTGTTGAAAAGGTTCAATATGGATCAGGCAAAGAAAGGGTTCTTGCCTGTATTACAAGGTATAAAATTGAGTCAGACTCAATGCCCGACCACTGCAAAAGATAGAGAGAAAATGAAGGGAGTTCCCTATGCTTCAGCCATAGGCTCTATCATGTATGCAATGCTGTGTACCAGACCTGATGTGTGCCTTGCTATTAGTTTGGCAGGGAGGTACCAAAGTAATCCAGGAGTGGATCACTGGACAGCGGTCAAGAACATCCTGAAATACCTGAAAAGGACTAAGGATATGTTTCTCGTATATGGAGGTGACAAAGAGCTAGTTGTAAATGGTTACGTCGATGCAAGCTTTGACACTGATCCGGACGATTCTAAATCGCAAACCGGATACGTATTTTTATTAAACGGTGCAGCTGTAAGTTGGTGCAGTTCTAAACAAAGCGTCGTGGCGGGATCTACATGTGAAGCGGAGTACATAGCTGCTTCAAAAGCAGCAAATGAAGGAGTCTGGATGAAGGAGTTCATTACCGATCTAGGTGTTATACCTAGTGCATCGGGACCAATGAAGATCTTCTGTGACAATACTGGTGCAATTGCCTTGGCAAAGGAATCCAGATTTCATAAGAGGACCAAGCACATCAAGAGACACTTCAATTCCATCCGGGACCAAGTCCAAGTGGGAGACATAGAGATTTGCAAGATACATACGGATCTGAATGTTGTAGACCCGTTGACTAAGCCTCTCTCACGAGCAAAACATGATCAGCACCAAGACTCCATGGGTGTTAGAATCATTACTATGTAATCTAGATTATTGACTCTAGTGCAAGTGGGAGACTGAAGGAAATATGCCCTAGAGGCAATAATAAAGTTATTATTTATTTCCTCATATCATGATAAATGTTTATTATTCATGCTAGAATTGTATTAACTGGAAACAATGATACATGTGTGAATACATAGACAAACATATAGTCACTAGTATGCCTCTACTTGACTACCTCGTTTATCAAAGATGGTTATGTTTCCTACCCATGGACAAAAGAGTTGTGATTTGATTAACGGGATCACATCATTAGGAGAATGATGTGATTGACATAACCCATTCCGTTAGCCTAGCACTTGATCGTTTAGTATGTTGCTATTGCTTTCTTCATAACTTATACATGTTCCTGTAACTATGAGATTATGCAACTCCCGTTTGCCGGAGGAACACTTTGTGTGCTACCAAACGTCACAACGTAACTGGGTGATTATAAAGGTGCTCTACAGGTGTCTCCAAAGGTACATGTTGAGTTGGCATAATTCAAGATTAGGTTTTGTCACTCCGATTGTCGAAGAGGTATCTCTGGGCCCTCTCGGTAATACACATCACTTAAGCCTTGCAAGCATTGTAACTAATGAGCTAGTTATGAAATGATGTATTACAGAACGAGTAAAGAGACTTGCCGGTAACGAGATTGAACTAGGTATTGGACACCGACGATCGAATCTCGGGCAAGTAACATACCGATGACAAAGGGAACAACGTATGTTGTTATGCAGTTTGACCGATAAAGATCTTCGTAGAATATGTAGGAACCAATATGGACATCCAGGTTCCGCTATTGGTTATTGACCGAGAATAGTTCTAGGTCATGTCTACATAGTTCTCGAACCCGTAGGGTCCGCACGCTTAACGTTACGATGACAGTTTTTTATGAGTTTATAAGTTTTGATGTTCCGAAGTTTGTTCGGAGTCCCGGATGTGATCACGGACATGACGAGGAGTCTCGAAATGGTCGAGACATAAAGATTGATATATTGGACGGATATATTTGGATACCGGAAAGGTTCCGGATGAGATTGGGAATATACCGGA
>NC_041391.1:611075444-611233376 GCF_002162155.2 Triticum dicoccoides | reverse complement strand
AAAGGGGGGGCCAAACCTACTTGGAGTAGGATTGCCCCACCTAGGGCGCGCCTCCCCCCTTGGCCGGCCCCCTCCTCCTCTCCCCCTTTATATACGGGGGAGGGGGGCACCCCTAGAACACACAAGTTGATCTACGGATTGTTCCTTAGCCGTGTGCGGTGCCCCCCTCCACCATATTCCACCTGGTCATATCGTCGCGGAGTTTAGGTGAAGCCCTGCGCCGGAAGAACACCATCATCGTCACCACGCCGTCGTGCTGACGGAACTCATCCCTGACGCTTTGCTGGATTGGAGCCCGGGGAACGTCATTGAGCTGAACGTGTGCTGAACACGGAGGTGCCGTACGTTCGGTACTTGGATCGGTCGGATCGTGAAGACGTACGACTACATCAACCGCGTTGTCATAACGCTTTCGCTTACGGTCTACGAGGGTACGTGGACAACACTCTCCCCTCTCGTTGCTATACCATAACCATGATCTTGCGTGTGCGTAGGATTTTTTTTGAAATTACTACGTTCCCCAACAGTGATGCCAGTATTTAGCGGAGTAAAAACATGGTCTTCTAATAAAACAGTGCTACCTCTTGGTGGAGATAGCACCCCGGTTGTACATGCACGAGAACCAGCCCTACCACACATAACCCAGACTCTCGCAGATTGTACCCCTACTGCGATGGACAAAGAACCAGCTTCACCCAATCTAACCCCAACCCCAGTAGATAGTAACCCAGTTCATGTTGACACAACACCATCTCCACCATAGAGCTCCCAAACAAGAGCAGTTAGTAAGGCAGCTCTAGTGCCCAAAGGGCCAGTACTACCACGGTGAACCCCGACGCCACTAGTTAGTATGCCTATTCCTGTGGAGGAAGCACAACCAGCCAGTCGTAGTTTAGCATCTATCGCATTTGATGTTGTTAAATCCTATGTGAGTATCTTCCCATCTTGGAAATATTATATTGAAGGTGAAGGAAAATGCCAGTTGCAGGTGTTTGTCGAGGATTTATGTGTAAGTAATGCTATTCATGGTAATTACTTTGCTTTGTCCCATACATCCTACCTCCATGATGGTTATAATACAACAAATTTTCCCATTTTTCTCTATAGAGAAGGACCAATTTGGAAACTCAGGATGAGGTAATCTGTGCTAATACCTCTACTATCTTCAAGAATGCTTGGTGGTAGTATCGGAATTACCTGAAGAAAACGTACTTCACTGGCAAAGAAACTCATCAAATTCCCTTACGTTCTCCTGAGACACATTTAGTGGACAATGACTGGGAAAGCCTTGTTCTGTACTGGTCCCGAACCAAGAATGTGGTAAGGTCTATGAGCTCATTTTCTATTTTTAAGTACTATATTCTTGCATCTTATTGTACTCTGTTCATGTAGAACAAGTGCTTAAACCTGAAGAACAATTGTTCTAATTTAAGATTCCATTGCTATCATGCATACTGCTTTACTCTTGTATCACTGTATTTACTCATACAAACTTATTTTTAAATTGAAGGATCCAATCAAAACTCCAATGGCACAGCAGGTATGTTCACACATGTTTCTTTAACAGGTTTGCTCTTATCAATAGCTCTATTGATTTCAATTACAATTGTGTATACAGTTTCACATATCATGCACATTACTAGCATCACAACAGAGCCAATAGTGTTGTTGTACATGTAGACCCGTGGTACGCATCTGAAATCTTGTTGTGCCGTGTAGTTTCCCATGCTTTGTATTCTTTCACTGCTGCTTTGTCTTGAATTGATATGATTTGAACCGTGTCTCCATTTTGATTTGGCAAGACAATGCAGTGACCATAGTACATAGATATATGTTTGTTTGATGCTATTATTATGTATTAGTACTTGGCAATAGAAGACTTGGTAGTTTAATCATGTACACCTTACTAATGAACTGGTTCACCGAAATGAGTTTCATATACTAGTACATGCTAAACCTGTTATGTGTCTGCTTGTTTCTTCTTTTAGAATGCTGACAGAATATTGGGGAAGATCGCCTTATTAAGCAATGGTAAAGGAAGTAATGAAGATAAGGTTCATGATAGTGAGACACCCTTGTTGGTCTCCAACAAAGCTGATAAAATAGCTAAGGAAGACTACCTTGAAGACAGTGAGACAACCCCAAAGTCCTGTCTTGGTTTAGTATTCGAGTTACTGGCCACTACCGCTTGCACAAGCTATTCAAACTCACTATCTGAATCAGTTTGGTTTCTTGAGTCTCAACTACAAGCTAAAAGACATCGATCAGCTGTGCTGTGACAAGAAGCGGAAGGACTGTGGAAGTCCATGGAGCATTCAGATGCATACTTTCTGGTGCAACGGCAAGCGTTGGAGGATTTTAGCGCCAAACAGGACAAAGCTAATAAGCTTGCTAAGCTTATTGCCAGCATGATGGATACCCATGATAATGTTTCTTGAGCTCTTCTGAAGTTGTTTCAGGTATGCTCTTGCTTTGGTGCCGCGTTTATTTGCACTGGTGGCCAATTTTGACGGCCAGTATATGTAATATGCTGCTTTGTTCCCTATGTTTGCACTGGTGGCGAATTTTGATGCCCAGTGGATGTAATATGTGTAATAGCGGTAATAGGCTAGTGTTAGTTGCTTGCTAATTTATTTCCTTGTTGTCTTGTTTAGTTGTTTGCTTGTAGTCACTGCAGTTCTTTTTCCGCGTTTTTCTAGTGGCCACAATAACCTACTTTTGGTAAATAGGCCACAATAATCATGGCAACACATAGACTGTTGTAACCATGGGCCTCCTGCGGGCCGTATGATCCATGGGCCTTCTATGGGCCATAGGATCCATTGGTCTTCTATACAGTCAGTTGGATCATGGGCCTTCTACGGGCCGTATTATCCATGGGCCTTCTATGGGCCATAGGATCCATGGACTTTCTACGGGCCGTATGATCCATGGGCCTTCTACGGGCCATAGGATCCATTGGTATTCTACGGGCCGTAGGATCCATGGGCCTTCTATGGGGAATATAATTATTTCGCCAATCATGGGCCGTACTATTCGTGGACCATAACGGGCCATTAATAGGCCGTATTTGATAACTCTATGAAAACAACCCAACGGGTTTTTTT
Organism: Triticum dicoccoides; assembly: GCF_002162155.2. Classification (NCBI taxonomy): domain Eukaryota; kingdom Viridiplantae; phylum Streptophyta; class Magnoliopsida; order Poales; family Poaceae; genus Triticum; species Triticum dicoccoides. The sequence goes on along the minus strand of NC_041391.1, from coordinate 611,230,269 downwards.
GACATGAAAACAACCCAACGGGTTAACGGGCCACAAACGGGCCGAATGTAACCACGGGCTGAATTTGGCCCACAAACAGAACAGACCAGTAACGGACCTTAACTAACCAAATTCTAGAAAGGAGCCCAAGAATAAATGGGCCCTTAGAAGGCCGAAAGTTAACACGGGCTAGAAACGGCGGACAAAATAATGGGTCGTTAATGGGTACAAAGCGATACAATGTTCATTATGGGCCAGTTTCATCTCGGGCCTTTAATGGGACCAGAGTTATGAAGGGCCTCATATGGGCCGAAAGACATCATGGGTCATACATGGGCCGGAATTTACAACGGGCTGGAATCATATTGGAAGGCCCAGATGAAGCTACTGGGTTTAATTCCGATAGGTCATAACGGGTCGAGTGTTAGTGGTCCGTAAATGGGCGATATACGAACAGGCCGTTAACAGGCTTTCCGTGAGCCAACCTGTTACCTTTTGACCAAGTCAAACGGGCCGGCCTTTTCACCGGAATGGTCCTATGTTGGGTCGTGCCACGTGTCAACGTATCATAGGAACCTCCTATCCAATGAGTGGATGACATCTGTCCCAACGGTGAGCCAACACATGTTTCCGCCGGCCAATGAGAATTTTATACGTGGAAAATCCCCATTGGTCCGGGCTGTTAACGTGTTATCGGATCCAAAACCAGACCCGATAGCTTAACAGGGAGCCGTTACGGTGGATGCCACGTGTTGGTCACCCTTGATGAAAGCACTTCTATGACGCGCAATTTATCGTCATGGAAGTGGACACTTCTGTGATGATAATTTTGGTAATGTCATGGAACACTTCTACGACAGCACAGGTATGACTATCTTGATTCTATCATAAAATCGTCATGGATGTACATGCATGACAGAAAACGTGACCTACTGTGACAAACACATATCATCACGGAAGTGTATTTTTTTGTAGTGTGGGGAGTTGATATGTCTCCAATGATTCTATAATTTTTTATTGTTCCATGTTGTTATATTATCATTCTTGGATGTCTTACAATCATTGTATAGCAAGTTTATATCATTTTTTGGGACGAACGTATGACATAGTGCCCAGTGGCAATTGTTGTTTTTGACTAGTTTTTTACTTCGTAGAAAATCAATACCAAACGGAGTCCAAACATAGTGAAACTTTTTGGAGAATTTTTTCTGGGCCAGAAGACACAGGATGGGCCAAAGAAGTACCAGAGGGGTGCCATGAGGGGGGAACAACCCACCTGGGCGCGCCTGAGGGCCCAGGCGCGCCGGGTGGGTTGTGACCACCTCGGTAGCCTCCCGCACCGCCTCTTTGCTCTATAAATACCCCAATATTCCAAAAACCCTCAGGGGGTCGACGAAATACAATTCCAGCCGCTGCAAGTTCCAGAAACCACAGATCCAATCTGGACACCATCACGGAGGGGTTCATAATCCTAAGTGGTGCCTCTTTGATGATGTGTGAGTAGTTCATTCTAGACCTATGGGTCCGTAGTTAGTAGCTAGATGGCTTCATCTCTCTCTTTTGATTCTCAATACATTGGTCTCTAGGATATCTATTTGATGTAACTCTTTTTGTGGCGTGTTTGTTGGGATCCGATGAACTTTGAGTTTATGATCAGATCTATGTTTTTATCCATGAAAGTTATTTGAGTCTTTTGATCTCTTATATGCATGATTACTTATAGCCTCGTATTTATTCTTTGAATCTTTGGTTTAGTTAGGCTAACTAGATCGCTTTTTCTTGCCATGGGAAGGGGTGCTTTGTGATGGGTTCGATCTTACGGTGCTCAATCCTAGTGACAGAAGGAGAAATGACAGGTATGTATCATTGCTGTTAAGGATAACAAGATGGGGTCTATTCCTATATGAGTAGATCTTGTCTACAACATGTCATCATTCTTATTGCATTACTCTGTTTCTCCATGAACTTAATACACTAGATGCATGCTGGACAACGGTCGATGTGTGGAGTAATAGTAGTAGATGCAAGCAGGAGTCGGTCTACTAATCTTGGACGTGATGCCTATATAATGATCGTTGCCTGGATATCGTCATAATTATTTGAAGTTCTATCAATTGTCCAACAGTAATTTGTTTACCCACCGTATGTTACTTTTCTCGAGAGAAGCCACTAGTGAAATCTACAGCCCCCAGGTCTCTTCTTTATCATATTTGCCTTCAAGATCTATTTTTATTCGCTTTTATTTTCAGATCTATTATCCAAAAACCCAAAAATACCTTGTTGCAATTTATTGTTATTTATTTTATCTCGCGTTCCTGCGAGATCTATTTATCCAATCTACTACAATTTTATCTATCTTTTACCCGGGAGGGATTGACAACCCCTCTTTTACGTCAGGTTGCAAGTATTTGTTCTTTGTGTGCAGGTGCCGTTTATGTGGTGTTGCGTGGTTCTCCTACTGGTTCAATAACCTTGATCTTATCACCGAGGGAAATACCTACCGTAGTTGTGTTGCATCATCCCTTCCTCTTTGGGGAAATATCGACGTAGTTCAAGCTGCATCAAAAGGAATTTCTGGCGGTGTTTCCGAGGAGACATCATCCACATCTACCAGGTTCCTAATCACAAATCTCATCTCCTTGCAATATACATTATTTGCCATTTGCCTCTCATTTTCATCTCCCCCACTTCACAAAAATTTGTCGTTTTATTTGCCCTCTTTTTTGTCCGCATTTCTCGTTGGAATTTTTGTTTGCTAGGATTCTCACCATGAGTGGCTTTGATATGGCAAAAACAGATGATGGCCTAACTCCTAAAATTGGACGATCTGGCAATCTGGATGCTAAAACTTTTGTTTTGGGGCAAGGGAATGTTATAGGAAAAGAACGTATCCAAGAATTTTTCAATTGTGTTGCAAATCTATGTCTTGATGATGTTCTTATACTTAAAAGGACTAAATCTTATGCGGAAGCTATTTCAGCACTAGTCTTGAAACTTGGAAATAAATTTATCCATACCCATCCTACCTTGCAAAGATTGTTTTTTGAGTCGCCCGTTATAAAGAATCCCAAGGCTAAAAAGTTGGACACCCTTGTTCTTATGAATGAATTTGACTATATAATATAAGAAGCTAGGGAAATTTTTCATTTTTATGGTATGAATCGTGAAAAACCGGTGATAGATGAGATTCATTATAATAGTGATTATCTGCTAAGGCATTTGCTTGGGGATAATCGAATCTTTGGCGAGAATCTTAAAAAGGAAGTCCTTGTTTTAGATATAATCCAACAAGTTTTCAATGATTTTAATCAACACTATTCTTGGATTCTTGCCGGAAATCAAAGGGGATATGATGATAAGCAACTTGATTGTGCTAAAGTCTCTATGGGTAAGGTGTTTTATGTTGTTTTTGCAAAACCTCCTGACAAAAACACCTCTAAGGAAAATGAAAATAAAGATGACAACACTTAGATCTATGCATTATGCCTAGCTAGGGGCATAAAATGATAGCGCTTGTTGGGAGGCAACCCAATGAATAAAATTTATTTTTGTCTTTTTTCTTTCTATTCTTGAGTGTTTGCACAATTATGCTATTGTTACGATTGTGTTTTAATGTTTTAGTTAGTGTTTGTGCCAAGTAAAGCCTTTGGGACCATGTTAGGCGATAGTTGATTTGATCTTGTTGAAAAACAGAAACTTTTGCGTCCAGTAAAACAATTTTGAAAATTCACAGCATATTGATAAAATTCTGACTATTTTACACAAGATTGATATACAAATTGCCTACGTTGTCCTAATATTTTAGAATTTTTGGAGTTACAGAAGTATTTGAAGTTATCAGATTGCTACAGACTATTCTATTTTTGACAGATTCTGTCTTCTTTGCATCATGTGCTTATTTCGATGAATCTATGATTTATATTGGAGGGTATAAGCTATAGTAAAGTTGGAATACAGTATATATAATGCAAAAATATAATATGAATGGGTTTGCAATAGTACTTAGAGTAGTGATTTGCTTTGTTATACTAACGGATCTCACGAAGGTTTTGTTGAGTTTTGTGTGATTGAAGTTTTCAAGTTTTGGGTGAGGTCATGATGGATGAAGGAATGAGGAGTAAGAAGATCCTAAGTTTGGGGATACCCATGGCATACCAAGATATTACCCAAAGAGAAGCAAGCAACTAAGCTTGGCGATGCCCGAGTGGCATCCCCTCTTTCTTATAACGACCATCGGTATTTTACTTGGAGCTATATTTTTATTCGTCACATATCATGAGTTTTGCTTGGAGCGTCTTGTATGATATGAGTCTTTGCTTGTTTTGCTTTTTATTGTAAGTCATCTGTCCTTGCTGGACACACCTATTTGAGAAAGCCAAATTATGCTATGATTTGTTAGAATTGCTTTGTATGCTTCACTTAAATCTTTTTGAGCTACGAAATTGCTCTAGTGCTTCACTTATATCTTTTTGAGCACAGTGTGCTTTAGTACTTTATTTAAGAAATGCTCTCATGCTTCACTTAGATTTATTTGATAGTTAGTAATTTTTTTAATAAATTCTCTCATGCTTCACTTAAATTATTTTGAGAGAAGAATTTTTTTTTATGCTCATGTTCTTCACTTAGATTTGTTTGACCTATCAAAAGCAACATATGAAATTAGTCCCAAAGTGTAGATATTCAAGAGGGATATAATAAAAACTTTCATGAATATCATTGGACAAAATAAACCTTGTTCTTTGTAATAGTTTCATGGTATGATGATATAATATGTGAGTCATGTTGATGAGTAATTATGCTTTAGTAAGAATATTGTTGTTAAGGTTTGTGATTCCCTATGCAAGCATGAAAGTCAATAGTTATGCAATGAAATTACATCCTACTTATGGTGCATTATCCGGTGTTAGTTATGCTTAATGCTCGCTTATGAGATTTCTCGTTTCTTGGTTGTATGCTTCTCAATCTTTTGCTCGCCTTCACTTGTACTAGCTATGATCACTACTTGTTCATCCAAAATCCTTAAACCAGTTTTGCCATATGAGTCCATTATACCTACCTATATGCGGTATTCTTTTTCCGTTCTAATAAAATTTGTATGTGCCATCTCTAATCTTCAAACTAAATTTCCTTTTTGTGTGCTCGTACCACTCATGAAACGATACGGGGTGGCTGATATTTTTCCATGCTAGATGTGTTATTCTCAAGATGAGTGTTTATTCACTTGTCATTGCATGAGAGTACGGAAAAGGTATTAGGGATGCCCCGTCCCGAAATGAAAAATGAATTTACTTTATGTTGTCAAATGATAAATTCCTTGGAAAGTGTTGGTATGGACAACACCCGTGGATTCGGTTAGCCTTGGAATGTGAAAGTACGGTGGAAAAAGGAATAAACTTTATTTTCTGTTTTGGAACTGCCTATGATATATCTAGCATGGAAAGTATTAGGAACTACTCGATCATTTTTGTTGACAGGAAAAGCATGCCACACAAAATGTTTTTTATCTCTATCTTTTTTGCTTTGAGCTCTCTCACCTCTACAAATCCCTACTTCCCTCTGCGAAGGGCCTTTCTATTTACTTTATGCAATTTTTATTTGAGTCTCCATCTTCTCTTATAAAGCACCAACTAAGGGGCACTATGATCATACTTGAGCATTGGGTGTAGCTAATATGCGGAGTGTGTTTCACGAATGGATCAATGATTGAGCATAATGGACCTGGGATAACTTGCTTTAGTGTTGATATTTTGAAAGACATTGTTTCTTGTTGATATGCTAGAGTATTAAAATCTTCATGTCAAAACTAGACTATTGCTTTGTATCATATAAAAGTCCAAATGTCCATGCTACAAAAGAAAATAATATGTGACAAACATGTTAGGCAGCATTCCACATCAAAATTCTGTTTTTATCATTTACCTACTCAAGGACGAGCAGGAATTAAGTTTGAGGATGCTGATACGTCTCCAACGTATCTATAATTTTTTATTGTTCCATGCTGTTATATTATCATTGTTGGATGTTTTACAATCATTTTGTAGCAACTTTATATCATTTTTTGGGACTAACTTATTGACAGTGCCCAGTGCCAGTTGCTGTTTTTTGCTTGTTTTTTACTTCGCAGAAAATCAATACCAAACGGAGTCCAAACGCAGCGAAACTTTTCGGAGAATTTTTTGGGCCAGAAGACACGGGATGGGCCAAAGAAGTTCCAAAGGGGTGCCCCAGGGGGCACAACCCACCTGGGCGTGTCTGGGCCCCAGGCACGCCCTGGTGGGTTGTGTCCACCTCGATGGCCTCCCGCATCACCTCTTCGGTCTTTAAACACCCCAATATTCCAAAAATCCCAAGGGAGTCGAAGAAACACAATTCCAGCCGCCGCAAGTTCCAGAAACCACAGATCCAATCTAGACACCATCACAGAGGGGTTCATCATCCTCATTGGTGCCTCTATGATGTGTGAGTAGTTCATTGTAGACCTACGGGTCCGTACTTAGTCGCTAGATGGCTTCGTCTCTCTCTTTTGATTCTCGATACAATGGTCTCTTGGAGATCTATTTGATGTAACTCTTTTCGCGGTGTGTTTATTTGGATCCAATGAACTTTGAGTTTATGATCAGATCTATGTTTTTATCCATGAAAGTTATTTGAGTCTTTTGATCTCTTATATGCATGATTACTTATAGCCTCGTATTTCTTCTTCGAATCTTTGGTTTAGTTAGGCCGACTAGATCAATTTTTCTTGCCATGGGAAGAGGTACTTTGTGATGAGTCCGATCTTACGGTGCTCAATCCCAGTGATAGAAGGGGAAATGACAATGTATGTATCGTTGCTATTAAGGATAATAAGATGGGGTTTATTCCTACATGAGTAGATCTTGTCTACATCATGTCATCGTTCTTATTGCATTACTCCGTTTCTCCATGAACTTAATACACTAGATGCATGCTGGATAGCGGTCGATGTGTGGAGTAATAGTAGTAGATGCAGGCAGCAGTCAGTCTACTAATCTTGGACGTGATGCCTATATAATGATCATTGCCTAGATATTGTCATAATTATTAGAAGTTCTATCAATTGCCCAATAGTAATTTGTTTACCCACCGTATGCTATTTTTCTTGAGAGAAGCCACTAGTGAAATCTATGGCCCCCGGGTCTCTTATTTATCATATTTGCCTTCAAGGTCTATTTTAATTCGCTTTTATTTTGAGATATATTAATCCCAAACCCCAAAAATACCTTGGTGCAATTTATTGTTATTTATTTTATCTTGCGTTCCCGAGAGATCTATTTATCTAATCTACTACAATTTTATCTATCTTTTACCCGGGAGGGATTGACAACCCACTACTGCAGGATGCTGCAAACGCGACACTACGATCAGAGACCCTTCGACAAAACTCTGTGTGGTGCAATAATCGCAAACGGTGGTGTAAAAGAACCGTCAAAAAAGGTGCAAAACATTTGTGACGACAGATGCATCGAACACGGTTCAGAATTTGGTTGCGTGTGCGATGCAGGGCATACGGTTTGGTTCAATGAACTGTTTCCGATGAGGAAGAAGAATGGAAACGGGCATCCAGATGAAGGCGTGTGAAATATACGACATACAGTTTGCTCGGATAAATTGTTTGTGATGAGGCGGAAGAACAGAAATGGGCAGCTAGATAAAGGTGTGTGTGATTGAGGGCATACGCTTCAGAAGGATTAACTATTTGCAATTAGGCGACAGAACAGAAACGGTCAGCCAGATCAAAGTGTCTATGATTGATGGCATACACTTCACACAGATGAACTATTTGCGATTAGCCACAACAAACAGAAATAGTTAGACAGATCAACGTGTGTGCGCTAGACGGGCACACATCCTAATTAAAAGAAGTGTGTGTGATGGTAATAATGAGCGCGCACGGTTCGGAACAAGACGTGTGCTGACATTGCCTATTTTGGTGCATCCTATGGTGCAAACGCCATGTACGCTGCTGAGAAAGCGTGCCCACGTCACGCCGACCGGGAATAGTGCCGCACTTAGAAATTATAGAAGTGACAATAAATTTTGAGCCTGCATGTCGTCACTTCCAAATTGCAAACCTCTTCACACCGATCAAAACCTAAACGGTTTCCCATTTAGGAGCATATTAGTACTCGGTTATAAATACTACTACTCCAAGATGACTACACATTCCTCCTCAACTCCTCATCCACAAAAAGAAACAAGTCATTCATCATCGTTCCCTTGCATCTACCATGGCCAGTGTGAGTTCTGGGTCGAGAGATTGCCACCAGGGAGAGGCAAACATGAAAGTGGAAGCACGAGAGATGCCCCGCCTTGCCCCGAAAGCAGCCGCATGTCCCGCCATGCGGCTGTAGTAGCACAGAGGTCCCACCACACCGCCGAAGCAGCACGGAGGTCCTGTCGCACCGTCGATGCAGCAGACTTGTGTGGCCGCACCTCGGAAGCAACAGAGTTGTCCGGCCGCACCGTAGAAGCAGCAGAGAAGTCCTCCCGCACCGCGTCGGCCTAGGAATATGTCTCACGGGCAGGCGATGACTCTTACAGGCGCATGCATGCGATCGTCCATAGCCAGATGGATCAGATCTCCGGTTGGGCGAGATTGCCGGACGACATGAAAGCCTCGTTTGAACAGGCTATCGGCGTCATCCGGCAACTAAGGGAGAGCAATGAGAAGCTCCTGGCTGAGCGCGACCTACTGAGGGCAAAGGTCGTCGGAAGTGCGGAGCAGGAGGAGGATATCAATCCTTGTTGAAGAGGACTAGCATCATCGTTGAGAAACTTATGGATGAGAATGTCGTGCTGCGCATGAAGTGCAAAAGGCTGGTGGAGGAATCTGTGGATGCTCTCAAGCAGCATATTGAGGACAGGAAAGAGCTCATCACTGCTTGCCGCGGAGACTAGTTCCGGCGGCCTGCAGCAACGCATCAAGAAAGTAGAGATCAGCGAGCTAGATCGTTGTCTTCCTTCTTCTTTTGCCCTTGTGTATATCGGGCGTTGCCGCATGTGGCTTTTTTTAATTATGTTCCTAAATATGTCAGACCATTATTGTCCACTGTCATCGTCATTATATTCATCATCAAGATCCGTGCAAAACTTTCTTTTCAGATTTTCATTTTTCTCTCTTAAATCTCAGTCCAGTGAGACATAGCCACGCCATGAAACAGGGGCTCGGGCGCCATTAATGGAGATGTTGGGAGGGAGGTGCGCGGTGGATATAGGTCAAAGGGCTCTCCTCCTGATGAGCACGTGTAGGGGTCTGACCACACGCCTCCCGTACTCAAATAGCTACCCCGCATGACACCTCCTAGCCAATAAAAAAGGGGACACGTGGTGGCACGTAATTGGTAATGTGTTGTCACGTTACAAATTGGAACAAGTGTTGTCACGTTACAAATTGGAAACACAACTATTATTGAAACTGTGGGCGTTCTACTTACCAATTACCACAGCATGTTGGTGCCATGTCATGAAACCCTGCCAAGTTTCATGATTCCCAGGCGTGTTTTGGATTTACAGGAATTAAAAAATGAAGTTTCTTAATCTTTCCGGCCAGGCCACGACACCCAGATGTTTGAATTTCATTCCCATTTCTTGCATGGGACCTACAAATTCACCCAAGGACACACATGTGATTTTTCAACCAACTTTGGTGCACTAGAGCATGTGCTTGTAGTTCAAATTTGAATTAAGCACATTAAATGCCCAAAAATTCAAGTAATGTATAAAAAGGCCAAACGAACCCAGATTAATTCCAAAATTTAGCATGATACTTCTGTTTGGTATAATCTGCATGTGTAAAAAAATTAATGCAGGAGAAGGCAGTGTACGTATGTCATTTCGCACACGGAGGTGACACGTTCCCTCTCGGAACCACGAGCCTTCTTGAGAGAAGCTCCGGTTTGCAAGAAGCTTATACCAAAGCTTGTCCCAATTCGGCCAAAAAATTACCGCAACATGTTGGTGCCATGTCATGACACCATGCCAAGTTTCATGATTTTCAGGTGTGTTTTGGATTTACATGAATTAAAAAACCAAGTTTCTCAATCTTTCCAGCCGAGCCACAACGTCCAGATGTTTGAATTTCATTCCCATTTCTTGCATGGGACCTAGAAATTCACCCAAGGACACACATGTGATTTTTCAACCAACTTTGGTGCACTAGAGCATGTGCTTGTAGTTCAAATTTGAATTATGCACATTAGATGACCAGAAATTCAATAAATGTATAAAAAAGGCCAAATAAACCCAGAATGATTCCAAAATTTAGCATGATACTTCTATTTGGTCTAATTTGCTTGTGTAAAAAAATTACGACGGGAGAAGGCAGTGTACGTATGTCGTTTCGCACATGGAGGTGACACGTTCCTCTCGGAACCATGAGCCTTCTTGAGAGAAGCTCCGATTTGCAAGAAGCTTATACCAAAGCTTGTCCCAATTGGGCCAAAAAAATTACCGCGGCATGTTGGTGCCATGTCATGACATCATGTCAAGTTTCATGATTTTCATGCGTGTTTTGGATTTGCATCAATTTAAAAACCAAGTTTCTCAATCTTTTCGGCTGAGCCACAACGCCCAGATGTTTGAATTTCATTCCCATTTCTTGCATGTGACCTAGAAATTCACCCAAGGACACACATGTGATTTTTCAACCAACTTTGGTGCATTGGAGCATGTGCTTGTAGTTCAAATTTGAATTATGCATATTAAATGACCAGAAATTCAATTAATGTATAAGAAAGTCCAAACGAACCCGGAATAATTCCAAATTTTAACACTGCACTCATATAGTTCTATGTTGCCTCTGTAAAAAAAATAGGGGGGGCAGCGTATATCGTTTCGAACACAAAGGTGACACATCCCCCCTCGGGAACCACGAGTCTTCTCGAGAGAAGCTCCGGTTTGCAAGAAGCTTATACCAAAAACTTGTGCAAATGCGGCCAATTTTTTTACCACAGCATGTTGGTGAGATGAAATGACACCATGCCAAGTTTCATGATTTTCAGGCGAGTTTTGAATTTCCAGGAATTTAAAAACCAAGTTTCTCAATGTTCCCGACTGAGCCACGACGCCTAGATGTTTGAATTTCATTCCCATTTCTTGCATGGGACCTATAAATTCACCCAAAGACACACATGTGATTTTTCAACAAACTTTGGTGCACTGGAGCATGTGCTTGTAGTTCAAATTTGAATTATGCACATTAAATGCCGATAAAATCAATTAATCCATAAAAATGCCAAATGAACCCGGAATAATTCCATATTTAAACACGACACTCATGTAGTTACATGTTAACTGTACATAAATGTTCTAGAAATTCAAACACCATCCTTTCCCTCCGTAACACCATTTTGTCTTTAAAAACATAATGAAAAAAATCAGGTATACCACAAACAGTTTACTAGAAAGAATCGCGTGGGATGCGATATAACATATCTTTGCGCACCGTCTTGTCTGGCTTACGCAGGAAGCTTTGTCGTCTACAGTCCACCGCCCCTGCTTGAACCACACTTGCGTGCCAGTTTCTCGCGGCACCGAGCGAAATTTTTTGCCACCGCAGAAATATCTATCTCCCCGCCCCCTCCCTCCCACTAAAAGCCACATTTCCACTGTTCCTCCATGCTTTCCAAGTTCAAGCCTTCACTACTTCTTACTGGCAGCTCAGCCTCCTCGCCGGCGACCCTTCTGCTTGCAGCACAGCCTGCTCGCCAACTACCCTTCTTCTTGCAGCGCCGCCTCCTTGCCGGCGACCCTTCTTCTTGCAGCACCGCCTCTTCGTCGGCGACCCTTCTTCTTGCTGCGCGGCCTCCTCGCCGCCGACCCTTATTCTTGTTGCGCGGCCTCGTCAATATGGTTAGGTAATCCACACCCCACCCACACCATCCTCCTCCTTTCCCGCCCCACATGCCCCGACCGACGGTGTGACACCTTCCATCGAAATCACTATCTCCCTCCTCCAATTAAGCGCCGCCCCACAGCCATTTTGCATGCAGTATAACATGGAGCTTAGTAGCATTTGGCAGCGACAAGAAAATCGCGGCCGCATGCGTGCACGAGGTCGCTATGGTTGCCATGCATCCCGACCGCCAGATCTTGGAGGAGCACCTCGTCTTCGAGGCCACCGTCGACACCGCGATGCGGTTGTCTACTTTAAAATACAGTTCGTGTTGTTTTCTTGAGGCCACCACCAATGCCTTCTAGTGATTAGTCATTTGTAATGTTAATATGCAATCTGATGTTTAGTTTATAGTTTGGTCCTCTGAAATGTAATGTTCAGTTAACACTTTGGTCCTGTGAAATGTAATGTTCAGTTAATTGTTTGGTCCAACAATTGCTACATTTCGTAGTAGTGTTCTCAAGCACTCTTTGTTTTGTTAACTGTCTTATCTTCTAGTGCATGTTTCTATTCTGCAATGTCATGCTCAGTTAACTATTTTGGTTCATTTGGTCTGATGTCCGTTTAACTGTTTGGTTCAGTTCTGCAATTTGATTTTCATTTGTTGTGGGTACAGTTTTGTATTGTTACACATGTGAAATAAATCGAATTTGGCTGTACTCAATACATATTCTACTGATAGTATGACAACTCCCAGTTAACCTGATCTAGATCTTCCATATGTGTGTTGCAGGGAAACAATGGGAGACAGTGCAGTTTACCATCGAGGTTTGTTCAAGCATTATCCTTTGGCTAATAGCACATTATTGTGCGGTTACAGGAATCATTCTAATATTTAGGTTTCTTATAATTTGGTCTTGCACATGTAGGTCATGTTGTCAGAGGCCTAGACCCACTGTTCGACCCATTTTGCATATGGGGAAATGAGATGTCCATGAATATCAGTCAAGTTAAGAAACTCAGAAAGATTGTTAGGATGAAGAAACTTGCGATGAATAATAGCAAGATCTTTGTTTGCACAATGAAGAAGACATCAGTCAAGTATAGGATGGTACTAACTCTTTTACCTTGTTTTTACACCTTGCGCCATCAGTTAACTATAGGATGGTACTAACTCTTTTACCTTGTTTGCATATCTTTGTTTTCAGTACTTTTCAAAGTAGTTCACCGATGATTACCTCTCAAACCACGTGCATGGTCAAGAGGCGAGGAAGGTATTCATTCAACACCCACGGTACAATATTGAAGTCTTGCTAAAGAGGACGAAGGTTTGGGCCGGCAATTATCCATAGCCACTGGCTAAAGTTGCAAGGACATTCAACATCACTGAAGGCTCAATATTTTCCTTCCGCTTCTGTAGTTTCCCAGATGAGATTCATCTGTCTGTTTACCGTGTATGATGCTACTTTCCAAAGGTTTTTTGATGTTGCAGGTGAAACTTGGTGATGTTGTGTAATGGCGGAACTGAGTGCCGAAGCTATCTGATATAATTCGATTATCAAATCCTGTTTGCTGTTATACGGATATGAAATATCTGGTGTGTTTATAAGAAATATCAATTTGATTAGTACATGGATTATCAATAATAGGCTAATTACCCTGCTTATTGGGGTTTTCTATTGCAGACGGTTACTCAGACAGCACCGTGGGCGATGAACTCAAACAACCTGCATGGTTTCTAGAAAGTAGCCGTGTTCGATCAACTAACAATCACACACGGCTTCCGGCAGAGAACTGTTTGCGTTAGGCCACCTTGCAGAAATGTTTCCAGACAAAAAAATTGTGTCTGATATACATACAAATGGAAATGTTTTTTTCTGGGATTCACCATGTGGGATGTACATACGAACGGAAACAATTGGGTTTCGATGCCCCGCCAGATCGCACACGAACTCATTTTTTCCCAACCTGTGTGCCAGGAGGCCTATCCCCAACGGTTTCTGGGTCGTGTGGGAAGGACCCCCCTATCGCCCGCACTAACTTGGCAACGGTTCCAAATGCCGTGGCTGAAAGGGGTTAATAACCATTTGTATAGCAGCTCTCTATACCAGTGAACCCTCTTTTACGTCAGGTTGCAAGTATTTGTTCTTTGTGTGCAGGTGTCGTTTATGTGGTGTTGCGTGGTTCTCCTACTGGTTCGATAACCTTGGTCTCATCACTGAGGGAAATACCTACCATAGTTGTGTTGCATCATCCCTTCCTCTCTGGGGAAATACCAACGTAGTTCAAGCCGCATCAGGAGTCTACCTTCTGTGTGAACCTTGATAAGTGGACCTGTGACTACAAGAAATTGGACATATGCAGTTGGTCATGTAACCATGCAGTTTCTGCCATTACAAGAGTGAAGGGACAGCCAGAAGACTATGTGCATGAGTTCTTCAAAAATCCATTGTATAAGGAAACATACAAGCACATCATCTACCTTGTACCAGGGCCTGCCTGTTGGCCTAGGACACCAACTGCAGACATAGATCCACTAGTGTTCAAGGAGAAGAAGGGTAGGAAGCAAACAACTAGTAGGAAGGGGCAATTTGAGGTCCCAACAAAGAAGGATACATCAAGGATGGCAACTATCACATGCAGCAACTGCAACATGCAGAAACATAGGTACACCTACTGCCCTCAGCCGCTGGAGCATCATCTTCAAGCAAGAAAGAACAAGCACAAGGTATGGAATATGCACATTTCTAGGATTTTCTCTTGTACTTAATCATTTGATGGCTTTATCCTAACTGTTGGGTTACGATGTTTGCTATATTAGACAACAAGGACTCACTACCATGAAGCTGGGGGAAGTTCTATAGCTATTGCATCTACAACGGCAACTGTTCCTTCTACTACTCCTGCCCAACCAGCTACCAATGCACCACCTGGTGCATATACCAGGGGAAGAAGAACAAATATTCCTTCTACTGGTCCTACCCAGCCTGCTGCTTCTACAAGGCCAAGAAGAACAACTACTGCTTCTAGAAGGGCAAGCAAAACTAGTGATGCTTCTACTACTCCTTCCCAGGCTGCCACACGAGCTTCAGGTTCAAGCAATGTACTCAGCGGGAGAGGTGGAAGGCCATACATGGCACCTAGGGCTGCAACTAAGGTTCAAGTTGTTGGTAATATGCCCTAGAAGCAATAATAAAAGGATTGTTATTATATTTCCTTGTTCATGATAATTGTCTTTTATTCATGCTATAATTGTGTTATCCGGAAATCATAATACATGTGTGAATACATAGACCACAACATGTCCCTAGTAAGCCTCTAGTTGACTAGCTCGTTGATCAACTGATAGTCATGGTTTCCTGACTATGGACATTGGATGTCATTGATAATGGGATCACATCATTAGGAGAATGATGTGATGGACAAGACCCAATCATAAGCATAGCACAAGATCGTGTAGTTCGTTTGCTAGAGCTTTTCCAATGCCAAGTATCTTTTCCTTAGACCATGAGATCGTGTAACTCCCGGATACCGTAGGATTGCTTTGGGTGTACCAAACGTCACAACATAACTGGGTGACTATAAAGGTATACTACGGGTATCTCTGAAAGTGTCTGTTGGGTTGACACGGATCGAGACTGGGATTTGTCACTCCGTATGACGGAGAGGTATCTCTGGGCCCACTCGGTAATGCATCATCATAATGAGCTCAAAGTGACCAAGTGTCTGGTCACGGGATCATGCATTACGGTACGAGTAAAGTGACTTGCCGGTAACGAGATTGAACGAGGTATTGGGATACCAACGATCGAATCTCGGGCAAGTAACATACGGACTGACAAAGGGAATTGTATACGGGGTTGCTTGAATCCTCGACATTGTGGTTCATTCGATGAGATCATCGAGGAGCATGTGGGAGCCAACATGGGTATCCAGATCCCGCTGTTGGTTATTGACCGGAGAGCCGTCTCGGTCATGTCTACGTGTCTCCCGAACCCGTAGGGTCTATAGACTTAAGGTTTGGTGACGCTAGGGTTGTAGAGATATTAGTATGCAGCAAACCGAAAGTTGTTCGGAGTCCCGGATGAGATCCTGGATGTCACGAGGAGTTCCGGAATGGTCCGGAGGTAAAGAATTATATATGGGAAGTCGAGTTTCAGCCATCGGGAAAGTTTCGGGGGTCACCAGTATTGTACCGGGACCACCGGAAGGGTCCCGGGGGTCCACCGGGTGGGGCCACCTATCCCAGGGGGCACCATGGGCTGAAGTGGGAGAGGAACCAGCCCCTGGTGGGCTGGTGCGCCCCCCCTTGGGCCCCCCTGCGCCTAGGGTTGGGAACCCTAGGGGAGGGGGCGCCTCCACTTGCCTTGGGGGCCAAGGCACCCCCCTTGGCCGCCGCCCCCCTTGGAGATTCAATCTCATATGGCCGGCGCCCCCCTGGGGACCCTATATATAGAGGGGGGGAGGGAGGGCAGCCGCACCCTTGCACTTGGTGCCTCCCTTTCCCCTTGCTACACCTCTCCCTCCCGCAAACGCTTGGCGAAGCCCTGCCGGGATCCCTGCTGCATCCACCACCACGCCGTCGTGCTGCTGGATCTTCATCAACCTCTCCTTCCCCCTTGCTGTATCAAGAAGGAGGAGACGTCTCGTTGACCGTACGTGTGTTGAACGCGGAGGTGCCGTCCGTTCGGCGCTAGGATCTCTGGTGATTTGGATCACGACGAGTACGACTCCCTCAACCCCGTTCCCTTGAACGCTTTCGCTCGATCTACAAGGGTATGTAGATGCACTCCTCTCTCTCGTTGCTAGATGAACTCATAGATTGATCTTGGTGAAACCGTAGGAAAATTTTTATTTTCTGCAACGTTCCCCAACAGTGGCATCATGAGCTAGGTCTATGCGTAGTTCTCTTTGCATGAGTAGAACACAAATCTGTTGTGGGCGTAGATGTTGTCAACTTTCTTGCCACTACTAGTCTTATTTTGCTTCAGCGGTATTGTGGGATGAAGCGGCCCGGACCGACCTTACACGTACGCTTACGTGAGACAGGTTCCACCGACTGACATGCACTAGTTGCATAAGGTGGCTAGCGGGTGTCTGTCTCTCCCACTTTAGTTGGAGCGGATTCGATGAAAAGGGTCCTTATGAAGGGTAAATAGAAGTTGACAAATCATGTTGTGGCCTTTTTTGTAGGTAAGAAAACGTTCTTGCTAGAACCCTATTGCAGCCACGTAAAAGATGCAACAACAATTAGAGGACATCTAACTTGTTTTTGCAGCAATTGCTTTGTGATGTGATATGGCCAAAAGTTGTGATGAATGATGAATGATATATTGTGATGTATGAGATCATGTACTTGTAATAGGAATCATGACTTGCATGTCGATGAGTATGACAACCGGCAGGAGCCATAGGAGTTGTCTTAATTATTGTATGACCTGCGTGTCAATGATTTAACGCCATGTAATTACTTTACTTTATTGCTAAACCGTTAGCCATAGTAGTAGAAGTAATAGTTGGCGAGCAACTTCATGGAGACACAATGATGGAGATCATGATGATGGAGATCATGGTGTCATGCCAGTGACGAAGATGATCATGGAGCCCCGAAGATGGAGATCAAAGGAGCTATATGATATTGGCCATATCATGTCACTACTATTTGATTGCATGTGATGTTTATCATGTTTTTGCATCTTGTTTACTTAGAACGACGGTAGTAAATAAGATGATCCCTCATAATATTTTCAGGAAGGTGTTCCCCCTAACTGTGCGTCATTGCGACAGTTCGTTGTTTCGAAGCACCACGTGATGATCGGGTGTGATAGATTCTAACGTTCACATACAACGGGTGTAAGACAGATTTACACATGCAAAACACTTAGGTTACTTGACGAGCCTAGCATGTATAGACATGGCCTCAGAACACAGAGACCGAAAGGTTGAACATGAGTCGTATGGAAGATACGATCAACATGGAGATGTTCACCGATGATGACTAGTCCGTCTCACGTGATGATCGGACACGGCCTAGTCGACTCGGATCATGTAACACTTAGATGACTAGAGGGATGTCTAATCTGAGTGGGAGTTCATTAAATAATTTGATTAGATGAACTTAATTATCATGAACTTAGTCTAAAATCTTTGCAAAAATGTCTTGTAGATCAAATGGCCAACGCTCATGTCAACATGAACTTCAATGCGTTCCTCGAGAAAACCAAGCTGAAAGATGATGGCAGCAACTATACGGACTGGGTCCGGAACCTGAGGATCATCCTCATAGCTGCCAAGAAAGCATATGTCCTAGATGGACCGCTAGGTGAAGCACCCATCCCAGAGAACCAAGACGTTATGAACGCTTGGCAGTCACGTGCTGATGATTACTCCCTCGTTCATTGCGGCATGCTTTACAGCTTAGAACCGGAGCTCCAAAAGCGTTTTGAGCAACACGGAGCATATGAGATGTTCGAGGAGCTGAAAATGGTTTTCCAATCTCATGCCCGGGTCGAGAGATATGAAGTCTCCGACAAGTTCTATAGTTGTAAGATGGAGGAAAATAGTTCTGTCAGTGAACACATACTCAAAATGTCTGGGTTGCACAACCGCATGTCCCAGTCGGACATTAACCTCCCGGATGAGGAGGTCATTGACAGAATCCTTCAGTCGCTCCCACCGAGCTACAAGAGCTTTGTGATGAACTACAATATGCAGGGGATGGTGAACACTATTCCTGAAGTATTTTCAATGCTGAAGTCAGCAGAGGTAGAAATCAACAAGGAACATCAAGTGTTGATCGTCAATAAAACACTAAGTTCAAGAAAGGCAAGGGTAAGAAGAACTTCAAGAAGGACGGCAAGGATGTTGCCGCGCCCGGTAAGCCAGTTGCCGGGAAGAAGTCAAAGAATGGACCCAAACCTGAGACTGAGTGCTTTTATTGCAAAGGGAAGGGTCACTGGAAGCGGAACTGCCCCAAATACTTAGCGGACAAGAAGGCCGGCAACACTAAAGGTATATGTGATATACATGTCATTGATGTGTACCTTACTAGTGCTCGTAGTAGCTCCTGGGTATTTGATACCGGTGTCGTTGCTCATATTTGTAACTCAAAGCAGGAGTTGCGGAATAAGCGGAGACTGGCGAAGGACGAGGTGACGATGCGTGTTGGGAATGGTTCCAAGGTCGATGTGATCGCCGTCGGCACGCTACCTCTACATTTACCTACGGGATTAGTTTTAAACCTCAATAATTGTTATTTAGTGCCAGCTTTGAGCATGAACATTGTATCTGGATCTCGTTTAATGCGAGATGGCTACTCATTTAAATCCGAGAATAATGGTTGTTCTATTTATATGAGAGATATGTTTTATGGTCATGCCCCGCTGGTCAATGGTTTATTCTTAGTGAATCTCGAACGCAATGTTACGCATATTCATAATGTGAATACCAAAAGATGTAAGGTTCATAACGATAGTCCCACATACTTGTGGCACTGCCTCCTTGGTCACATTGGTGTCAAGCGCATGAAGAAGCTCCATGCTGATGGGCTTTTAGAGTCTCTCAATTATGAATCATTTGACACATGCGAACCATGCCTCATGGGAAAAATGACCAAGACTCCGTTCTCCGGAACAATGGAGCGAGCAACCAACTTATTGGAAAACATACATACTGATGTGTGTGGTCCAATGAGCGTTGAGGCTCGTGGAGGATATTGTTATGTTCTCACTCTTACTGATGACTTAAGTAGATATGGGTATGTCTACTTGATGAAACACAAGTCTAAGACCTTTGAAAAGTTCAAGGAATTTCAGAATGAGGTAGAGAATCAACGTGACCGAAAGATAAAGTTCTTACGATCAGATCGTGGAGGAGAATATTTAAGTCACGAATTTGGTACACACTTAAGGAAATGTGGAATCGTTTCACAACTCACGCCGCCTGGAACACCTCAGTGTAATGGTGTGTCCGAACGTCGTAATCGCACTCTATTGGATATGGTGCGATCTATGATGTCTCTTACCAATTTACCGCTATCATTTTGGGGATACGCTCTAGAGACAGCTACATTCACTTTAAATAGGGCTCCGTCTAAATCCGTTGAGACGACACCATATGAATTATGGTTTGGGAAGAAACCTAAGCTGTCGATTCTAAAAGTTTGGGGATGCGATGCTTATGTCAAGAAACTTCAACCTAAAAAGCTCGAACCCAAGTCGGAAAAATGCGTCTTCATAGGATACCCTAAGGAAACCATTGGATATACCTTCTACCTTAGATCCGAAGGCAAGATCTTTGTTGCCAAGAACGGATCCTTTCTGGAAAAAGAGTTTCTCTCGAAAGGAGTAAGTGGGAGGAAAGTAGAACTCGATGAAGTACTACCTCTTGAACCGGAAAGTAGTGCAGCTCAGGAAAATGTTCCTGTGGTGCCTACACTGACTGGAGAGGAAATTAATGATGATGATCAAGGTACTTCGGATCAAGTTGCTACTGAACTTCGTAGGTCCACAAGGACACGTTCCACACCAGAGTGGTATGGCAGCCCTGTCCTAGAAATCATGTCATTAGACGACGGTGAACCTTCGAACTATGAAGAAGCGATGGCGGGCCCAGATTCCAACAAATGGCTTGAAGCCATGCAATCCAAGATAGAATCCATGTATGAAAACAAAGTATGGACTTTGACAGACTTGCCCGATAATCGGTGAGCGATAGAAAACAAATGGATCTTTAAGAAGAAGACGGACGCGGATGGTAATGTTACCATCTATAAAGCTCGACTTGTCGCTAAGGGTTATCGGCAAGTTCAAGGGTTTGACTACGATGAGACTTTCTCTCCCGTAGCGAAGCTGAAGTCCGTCTGAATCATGTTAGCACTTGCCGCATACTATGATTATGAGATATGGCAGATGGACGTCAAAACGGCATTCTTAACGGCTATCTTAAGGAAGAACTGTATATGATGCAGCCAGAAGGTTTTGTCGATCCTAAGAATGCTAACAAGGTGTGCAAGCTCCAGCGATCCATTTATGGGCTGGTGCAAGCATCTCGGAGTTGGAACATTCATTTTGATGAGATGATCAAAGCGTTTGGGTTTATGCAGACTTATGGAGAAGCCTGCGTTTACAAGAAAGTGAGTGGGAGCTCTGTAGCATTTCTCATATTATATGTAGATGACATACTTTTGATGGGAAATGATATAGAACTTTTCGACAGCATTAAGGCCTACTTGAATAAGTGTTTTTCAATGAAGGACCTTGGAGAAGTTGCTTACGTATTAGGCATCAAGATCTATAGGGATAGATCGAGACACCTCATAGGTCTTTTACAAAGCACATACCTTGATAAGATATTGAAGAAGTTCAATATGGATCAGTCCAAGAAAGGGTTCTTGCCTGTATTGCAAGGTGTGAGATTGAGCTCGGCTCAATGCCCGACCACGACAGAAGATAAAGAAGAGAGGAGTGTCATCCCCTATGCCTCAGCCATAGGATCTATTATGTATGCCATGCTGTGTACCAGACCTGATGTGAACCTTGCCGTAAGTTTGGTAGGAAGGTACCAAAGTAATCCCGACAAGGAACACTGGACAGCGGTCAAGAATATCCTGAAGTACCTGAAAAGGACAAAGGACATGTTTCTCGTTTATGGAGGTGACGAAGAGCTCATCGTAAAGGGTTACGTCGATGCTAGCTTCGACACAGATCTAGATGACTCTAAGTCACAAATCGGATACGTGTATATGTTGAATCGTGGATCAGTGAGCTGGTGCAGTTGCAAGCAGAGCGTCGTGGCGGGATCTACATGTGAAGCGGAGTACATGGCAGCCTCGGAGGCAGCGCATGAAGCAATATGGATGAAGGAGTTCATCACCGACCTAGGAGTCATACCCAATGTATCGGGGCCGATCACTCTCTTCAGTGACAACACTGGAGCTATTTCCCTTGCCAAGGAGCCCATGTTTCACAAGAAGACCAGGCACATCAAGCGTCGTTTCAACTCCATCCGTGAAAATGTTCAAGATGGAGACATAGATATTTGCAAAGTACATACAGATCTGAATGTCGCAGATCCGTTGACTAAACCTCTTCCGCGAGCAAAACATGATCAACACCAGAACTCTATGGGTGTTCGATTCATCACAATGTAACTAGATTATTGACTCTAGTGCAAGTGGGAGACTGTTGGAAATATGCCCTAGAGGCAATAAAAAAAGGATTATTATTATATTTCCTTGTTCATGATAATTGTCTTTTATTCATGCTATAATTGTGTTATTTGGAAATCGTAATACATGTGTGAATACATAGACCACAACATGTCCCTAGTAAGCCTCTAGTTGACTAGCTCGTTGATCAACTGATGGTCATGGTTTCCTGACTATGGACATTTGATGTCATTGATAACGGGATCACATCATTAGGAGAATGATGTGATGGACAAGACCCAATCCTAAGCATAGCACAAGATCGTGTAGTTCGTTTGCTAGAGCTTTTCCGATGTCAAGTATCTTTTCCTTAGACCATGAGATCGTGTAACTCCCGGATACCGTAGGAGTGCTTTGGGTGTACCAAACGTCACAACGTAACTGGGTGACTATAAAGGTATACTGCGGGTATCTCCGAAAGTGTCTGTTGGGTTGACATGGATCGAGACTGGGATTTGTCACTCCGTATGACGGAGAGGTATCTCTGGGCCCACTCGGTAATGCATCATCATAATGAGCTCAAAGTGACCAAGTGTCTGGTCACGGGATCATGCATTATGGTACGAGTAAAGTGACTTGCCGGTAACGAGATTGAACGAGGTATTGGGATACCGACGATCGAATCTCGGGCAAGTAACATACCGACTGACAAAGGGAATTGTTTACGGGGTTGCTTGAATCCTCGACATCATGGTTCATCCGATGAGATCATTGAGGAGCATGTGGGAGCCAACATGGGTATCCAGATCCCGCTATTGGTTATTGACCAGAGAGCTGTCTCGGTCATGTCTACGTGTCTCCCGAACCCGTAGGGTCTACACACTTAAGGTTCGGTGACGCTAGGGTTGTAGAGATATTAGTATGCAGCAAACCAAAAGTTGTTCCGAGTCTCGGATGAGATCTCGGACGTCACGAGGAGTTCTGGAATGGTCCGGAGGTAAACAATTATATATGGTAAGTCGAGTTTCGGTCATCGGGAAAGTTTCGGGGGTTACCGGTATTGTACCGGGACCATCGAAAGGGTCCCGGGGGTCCACCGGGTGGGGCCACCTATCCCGGGGGGGCATGGGCTGAAGTGGGAGGGGAACCAGCCCCTGGTGGGCTGGTGCGCCCCCCCTTGGGCCTCCTCCGCGCCTAGGGTTGGGAACCCTATGGGACGGGGTGCCTCCACTTGCCTTGGGGGGCAAGGCACCCCCCTTGGCCGCTGCCCCCCCCCTTGGAGATTCAATCTCCTAGGGCCGCCGCCCCCTGGGGACCCTATATATAGAGGGGGGAGGGAGGGCAGCCGTACCCTTGCACTTGGCGCCTCCCTTTCCCCTTGCTACACCTCTCCCTCCCGCAGACGCTTGGCGAAGCCCTGCCGGGATCCCTGCTGCATCCACCACCACGTCGTCGTGCTGCTGGATCTTCATCAACCTCTCCTCCCCCCTTGCTGGATCAAGAAGGAGGAGACATCTCGCTGACCGTAGGTGTGTTGAACGCGGAGGTGCCGTCCGTTCGGCGCTAGGATCTCCGGTGATTTGGATCACGACGAGTACGACTCCCTCAACCCCGTTCCCTTGAACGCTTCCGCTCGATCTACAAGGGTATGTAGATGCATTCCTCTCTCTCATTGCTAGATGAACTCTTAGATTGATCTTGGTGAAACCGCAGGAAAAAATTTATTTTCTGCAACGTTCCCCAACACAAGCAATGCACTCAGCAGGAGAGGTGGAAGGCCGTACATGGCACCTAGGGCTGCAACTACAACGGTAGGGTCCAAAAGGAAGAGGTTCTAGAGCACAAGGATGAGGGGTTACTTTTATGCCTGTGGCAACTAGTCAGGGTGTGCAAAACCAAACCAAAAACCAAAAACCAAACCAAACCAAAATTTTGGTTTTTTTAGGTTACTGTTTCAGTTTCAGTTTTCAATTCTAGAAACCATTTAGCATTTGGTTTTTTGGTTACGCACCGAAAATCGTTCGGTTAAACCGAAAGAACCGAAGTTCGCTTCTGTGTGCGACGATATGAGTAGAACCCTTCACCACCCTTTCTTTTATAGCCGTCCACTCACCCTGCTGCAACTCGATGGGCGAGGTGGTACTAAATCTCTGTAGCTCGAACCAACCAGGCAGGGCACATGACATGCAATGCTTATTTGGGCTCAAAGTATGCACCCCATTCAGCCACTTTTTCTAGCGATCCACCACACGTGGTGTCATCCCAGGCAGTCGATCGCTAAAAAAAGGGAGTTGATCGCTCAAAAAAGGAAGGATTGGCCAGGGTTGTGGGCTCATGGCTGCGTGGATGCTAAGATTTTTCTCTCATGCTATTTTCTGCTTCCTCCCCCATTTAATAAATCACATCTACTTCCATTTAATCAAGACCAAATCATGTGGACCTCTGACACCTACCTAATCTCTCATATTTTTTGCTATCTAATGCATGACTAAATCATGTCTGTCATCTAAATATCTAATTACCTAATCTATGTACACATTTCTCACAAGAAAATCTAACCTACGTACATGTCATGAACGAAAGCATGTGACCAAATAATTATTTGTTGTATACAAATTCGCGTCAACTTTGGTTATTTTGGTTATTACCGAAACCAAACCAAAATTAAATGGTTATTACTGAAACCGAACCGTATCTGCGTATAAAACTGTATGAACCGAAGTATTAAAAACGTATAAACCAAAAATCGTATAAACCGAACCGAATCAAACCGAAAAAATGAATGCACACCCTGAGCAACTAGTGAAATGCACAATGTGGTTGTTGTCTTTTGAACTACCTGCCTTAAGTATTTCTAAGTTTGAGAAACTATGCCTAAGAACTGGTATGTGTAATAAGTACTTAGCTTGAGAACTTGTTTGTGTTAGTATGCTTAGCTTGAGAACCGGTATGCCTGAGAACTTGTATGCTTGAGAACATGTTTCTGTAAGCATTATCATGTCCAATTTGTCTCTTGTTTCTTTGCCAATTTGGCTCTTGTTTCTTTATCAATTTGTGATCAACAACTTACCTTCTGTAAGCATTTTCTCAGTCCAATTTGGATGCTCATTTTGCTTAGTTGGTTCCGTCGACCCTGAGTCGCCCTAAAGTCTAAATTATATGTTTGCGTGGTTCCGTCGACCCTGAGCCACCCTAAAGCCTAAATGATATGTTTAGATGGCTCCGTCGACCTCGAGCCACCCTAAACCTAAAGACTAGGTTTAGGTGGTTCCGTCGACCCTGAGCCACCCTAAAGCCTAGATGGTAGGTTTTAGGTGGTTCTGTTGACCCCGAGCCACCCTAAAGACTAAATGATATGTTTAGGTGGTTCCGTCGACCTCGAGCCACCCTAAAGCCTAAATGATATGTTTAGGTGGCTCCATCGACCCCGAGCCACCCTAAACCTAAAGACTAGATTTAGGTGGTTTTGTCGACCCCGAGCCACCCTAAAGCCTGGATGGTAGGTTTTAGGTGGTTCCATCGACCCCGAGCCACCCTAAAGCCTGGATGGTAGGTTTAGGTGGTGAGTGCACTAAAATAATTTGGTGAGTGCACTAAAACAAGAGCTTCCATGCCCATTTGGTCTTGAGCATTTGCTCAGTCCAATTTGGATTGGTCATTTTGTTCCAAAACAATTTGGCCATGCCCATTTGGTCTTGAGCATTTGCTCAGTCCAACTTGGACTGATGATTTTGTTCTAAAACAATTCAGTAGATTCATAATAGCATAGCTCTTAATATAGAAAGCTAACAACATTACATAACTAGGGTAGTTTTGCAGCTAGTCATTACAATAATTACATAACTTAACTGGAGGTAGTTTTGCAGATAATCATTACAATCATTACATAACTAGGGGATTCCCAAAATATACAACCCCAAGGCCAGCTATATTGTTCCAAGGCCACATATTAGCTAAACATAACTGCAAACTAAGGTGATGAACATCATTGTTCACTCATCAAGGATTGACTTTATCTTGGCAAGCTTGTCCTTGTTGCCATGACCAGCTTTCATAAGATCACCCACCAGAAACTCCAGCTTCTTCTTCTCCTCTATCTGCCAGTCCCTCTCTTTCTGCATCTCATCCCTCTCCTTCCTGGTGTTCCTAATGATCTCTCCCTGAGATCTAAGAATGCACTTTAGCTCCTTGTGCTCCTCAGCTAGCTTCTCCATCTCCTTCATCTTGCCAAAGGTAGCACTCTCCTTCTCCTTGCTGATAGCTAGCTTCTCCATGTCCTTGTCCACATCCATCTGCTTCTGCTTGAACACTTCATCAATCATCACCCTATTGTTCCAATCTGCCCAATCAAACATCTTGGTGACATCCTCAACCAGCTGAATGTACTAATCCCCAAGTGTATCCAACTGCTTGTTAACCTTGGCCAACTCTTTCTTATATTTCTCATGGTCCATCACTCTGCCATAGTTCTTCTCATGAAACATCTCCCATATCTTCACCAAACATCTTTGCAGAATAGAGAAGGCCATGGGGCACCAACCCACTCAGCAACTCCACAGCCAGTACCATCCTGCATCAAATATTAGAAAATAAATATGCTAACTTAAACAAGAAAATACATGAGATATTCAGTGATTCACCCAGACTTGCAGATACAACAGAGATTCAGACAACTTGAAGTTCAAGATAAGCTTATATGACAGTAGTAATACTACCATTAATTCATACAAAATAGTTGTTAAAAGCATACTAGCATTGCATACTATAATTCATGCACATAACTGTTCAATCACAATAGCAAAGGTTGAATCATAGTACCGTTTACATATCCAGTCCACTTAACTAGAACCCTAATCTAGATAGTAGCATTGCAAAATCACTGTTAAAAACATGTTTGATCAACTGAAGCTACAACAAACTACATTAGTTCAATCAGCACCACAGTCCAAATCAATTGAATAGTTCAATCCCCTGATTTTAACTGAATTTACTGACAGAAATTGCAACCACTGACTACCACCAACACAAACCCTAGTTGGATAACACTAACCTGAGGAACAACACATCCATAGAACCTCCTCACAGTGTCCTTTCCTTCAAATGCAACATATTTCATGCATGGGGCCAAGTGCAGTGTACATTTGATGCTTGCAGCTGCAGCTCTACCACAGAAGGATGCATCTATAGTGGTGCCAGGGTTTGCCTGCATTGTAGCACACTAATTAACCGCAAAACAAAGAGCAACTGCTCCAAAGATGGTCTCAAATCAAAGAACACTTGAACCCTAACCCTAACCCTAACCCTAGGTGCAAAGCAGATCTCTTACCCAGTGCTACTCCAGGTCCATGCTGACCAGCTCCTCCTCCTTGCTGCTCTCCTCTCCATCCTTCCACGATGGCATATTCTACGGCGGTGAGGGAACCGTGCCTCCGGTGGCGGCGAAGAGCTCCGGCAGCGACAAGAGGGGACAGAGTAGAGCTGTGAGAGTGAGCGAGTGAAGTGGAGTGTGAGTAGAGAGAGTGGTGGGACAGCACAGCTCTATTATACTAGCGCGACCTAACGACCGTCAACCCACTCGCCGTTTGGTTCCGACGTGGCACCTGACCGGTGGGCCAGCCATGTCAGAAATTGGGTTAGTAGCCTCAAAATGGTCATTTGATTTATTGATAAAATTAATAAGTAAAGTGGTGGACTTTTGGGAGGCACAAGGAATGTGGTGGAAAATCCGTGTGACAACTTCAAATGTGGTGTTTTTTTGCAATTCACTCAGCAAGACACGCATAGAGAATTTTGCAATCTCCAGATTCTCTCAACGCTCGCATTGGTAAGGTTGTTTACTTCCCCTCATGCTCAATACTTGATGTGAATCTCGGCTCTCACCCATCACAAATATGGAGAGCAATATTGGATGGCTGGGATGTTCTATCTCAAGGGCTAATCAGGAGGATCGGTGATGGCTCAAGTACTCATTTTTGGAACAAGAATTGGCTCTGAAGGGATGAACTGATGAGGCCACTATTATCTCTTACACAGGACCCACCGGAGTTGGTGAGTGACTTGATCAATCCTGACGCCAGCTGGAACTGCGACTTAGTTTAGCAGGAATTCTTCCTTCGGACTCCAAATCTTAATATTCCACTATGCACAAACCAATAGGAGGACTTTTGTGTCACGCCCAATATGCGATACTATCCTAAAGAGACTCGAAGGTCCCACCAAGGATAGATACGCATATTGAAACGCTTTTGCAAGGTGGATATCATTACATCAACATTACATAATAGATGGGGATACATCCAATACATTCAATGACACATGAATACAACAATATATCATACATAAGAGCAGCATCCGACTATGGATGAAACACAAACAGAAGCTCAAACGACATCCAGCCTGCTTGCCCAGGCTGCCGACCTGGAACCTATCCCCTGATCAAAGAAGAAGTAGAAGAAGAACTCCAAAACAAGTAAACATCGCTCTCGCGTCATGATCATAGCAAAACCTGTACCTGCAACTGTTGTTGTAGTAATCTGTGAGCCACGAGGACTCAGCAATCCCATTACCATGGGTATCAAGACTAGCAAAGCTTAATGGGAAGGAAGTGGTAAAGTGGTGAGGTTGCAGCAGCGACTAAGCATATATGGTGGCTAACATACGCAAATAAGAGCGAGAAGAGAGCAAAGGAACGGTCGTCAACTAGTAATGATCAAGAAGTGATCCTGAGCTCCTACTTACGTCAATCATAACACAGAAACCGTGTTCACTTCCAGGACTCCGCCGAAAAGAGACCATCACGGCTACACACGCGGTTGATGCATTTTAATTCGGATCTGGTGTCAAGTTATCTACAACCGGACATTAACAAATTCCTATCTGCCTATAACCGCAGGCACGGCTTTCGAAAGTTTATACCCTACAGGGGTGTCCCAACTTAGCCCATGATAAGCTCTCGCGATCAACGAAGGATATACCTTCTCCCAGGAAGACCCGATCAGACTCGGAATCCAGGTTTACAAGACATTTCGACAATGGTAAAACAAGACCAGCAAAGCCTCCCGCTGTGTCGACAAATCCTGATAGGAGCTGCACATATCTCATTCTTAGGGCACACCGGATGAGCCACACGTCGGGTTGGCATAGACCCTGATTGCCTAGGGGGCACCGGACATCGCTCGGTTTGGACCAGCACTTGGAGAAGCACTGGCCCGGGGGGTAAAATAAAGATGACCCTTGAGAGCGCGACTCCCAAGGGAAAAAGGGCTAGGTGAGGCAAATGGTAAAACCAAGGTTGGGCCTTGCTGGAGGAGTTTTATTCAAAGCGAACTGTCAAGGGGGTCCCATAAATCACCCAACCGCGTAAGGAACGCAAAATCCGGGAACATAATACCGATATGACGGAAACTAGGTCGGCAAGAGTTGAACAAAACACCAGGCATAAGGCCGAGCCTTCCACCCTTTACCAAGTATATAGATGCATTAATTAAATAAGAGATATTGTGATATCCCAATATAATCATGTCCACCATGGAGCAATCTTCAACTTCACCTGCAACTAACAACGCTATAAGAGGGGCTGAGCAAAAGCGGTAACATAGCCAAGCAACGGTTTGCTAGGAAGGGTGGAAAAGGTTAGAGGCTGACATGGCAATTTGGGAGGCTTGAGGAGCAAAAGATAGGTAGCGCAGCATAGCGATAGAACGAAGCAACTAGCATAGCAATGATAGTAATGAGATCCAAGGTGACGGTCATCTTGCCTGAAATCCCGCTAGGAAGAAGAACGAGTCCATGAAGAAGACGAACGGATGAAGCCGAACCAAGCGTAGTTGAACGAATCCTCACGATCGCAACGAAACAGGACTATTGAGAGGAAGCACAACCAGAAAGAAGCAAACACATGGTAAGCACACAACACATAAGCATGACATGATGCACAATCAAGTATGATGCATGTCCGGTTTAATGAGGCATAGCATGGCAAAGTGCAACAAACAACACTACAAATTAAGTGGAGCTCAATATGCAACGAGTTGCATATTGACGAAACACCACATGCAATTTGTCAGGACCCCGACTCAATGCCACATCGATCTAGCATGTAACACCTCATATCACTTTGCGGCCTCACGCACGGTATTCCCACGGGTGTCGCCTTACCTTTGCCCGGGACCGTTTGCGCCTTTTGGCACACGTATATGACAGTGTCGCTAGCATCCATATGATAAGGAGCCCGGGCTGACATGGCTAGTCGTAAACCCAAAGCGGCACAGACTTACAGGGACAGGCATCCATGACCCAGCATCGAACGTGTCGGTCATCAGCGAGTGAATCCAGGCTGTAGCACTGGGCTAGCAGGACTCCGGTGAACCGGGCTGTAGCGGGCTAACAGGACTCCGGTATTCACCGCGTGACATTTCCCCGAAGGGACAGACACAGGAACGAAGAAGGACACATGCCGGCCAGCCTAAGTGTTTCGGAGCAGTAGCAAGCTACCATGGCTCGGTGGAAACACTAGGAGACATTTCCCCGTAAGAGAGGCTACTAAAGATAAACAACTAGATGGTCAGATCCCACACATACCAAGCATTTCAATAACATACACACAATATGCTCGATATGTGCAAATACAACATGGCATCACAACATGACTCTATGACTCAAGTAATCTATTCAATAGGCTCCAAGGAGCGAGATATTACAAACATGGGTCTCATGACCCAACATTCAGAGCATACAAATCAAGCACAAGCGGAAGCTATCATGTCTGAGTACAAACATCTATAAATGAAAAAGGCTGAGAAGCCTGTCTATCTACCAAATCCTGCCGAGGCACAAGATCGTAGCTGAGGTAACAAGCTAAACGTCGAAGACCACGCGGAAATACTAGTGAGACTGAAGTCTCTCTGCAAAAACATAAAATAGGCAAACGTGAGTACAAATGTACCCAGCAAGACTTACATCAGAACTATCTACATATGCATCATTATCAACAAAGGGATGGTGGGGTTTAACTGCAGCAAGCCAGCTTTGACTCGGTGGCTATCCTGAACTACGACTGCGAGTAACTTTTTTGAGGTGGCGCACACGAGTCCACATATTCACCATATCAATACACCACTATGGATCCGCTTCCGTCTCCCTACGAGAACGCCATCCATAGCACTCACGCTTATCTTGCGTATTTTAGAGTATCCACTTTCACTTGTCTATGAACTGATATAAGCAACCCAGAAGTCCTTTTCCGTGGACACGGCTATTCGAATAGATTAGGTTAACCCTGCAGGGGTGTACTTCTTCACACACGCTCTCACCACTTACCGCCGTTTACACGACATGTACTCGGCAACCTTCAAGCGGAAGCCCAACGTGGGTGTCGGCCACGACCTACCTAATCACCTAAGTCTCTAGTCCAGGTTTATCGCCTATTCGGGTTCCATCCATGAGGAGATCCGGCCGGAGTTTCGCTCACAGCCCCAAACGATGTGAACAGGGTTCCCGAGACACCAAACGGGCGCCCGGTACACCGTGCCACGTGCCTACCGCATCACAGCCCACCCCTACGGTCAGCGCTGCCCACAGCCTCCAGCATACTACAAACACAAGAAACTACTTGCAACTCCTGGATAGAGGACAAGGGTGATCAAGAAGCCGAGAGGGTCCATTGGTTTCGGGCCCAATGCGTGGTAGTAGCTGAATCATGGATCACAAACACAGAACTCAGTTCCTGAGGACGGCTTCAATGAGACAACCCACCATGTACTCCTACATGGCCTCTCACCGACACCTTTTACCAAATCATGTTCACACACTTAGCTCACACACAGTAGGACATGTTCACACGCCTCTGATTCATCCCCGATGAATCAGACCTGACTCAACTCTAAGCAGTAGCAGGCATGACAAACAAGCATGAATGAGTAGGCACAACAGGGCTCAAACAATTCCTACTCATACTAGTGGGTTTCATCTATTTACTGTGGAATGACAGGTCATGCAAAGGATAAAGGGGTTCAGCTACCGCAGCAAGTAACAGATGAATCGTTGTTGTC
Organism: Triticum dicoccoides; assembly: GCF_002162155.2. Classification (NCBI taxonomy): domain Eukaryota; kingdom Viridiplantae; phylum Streptophyta; class Magnoliopsida; order Poales; family Poaceae; genus Triticum; species Triticum dicoccoides. Next base: position 611,198,240 of record NC_041391.1, on the reverse strand, counting down.
CTAATGCAGTAAAAGAGAGCAGGAGCGAGAGAGTAGGATTGTATCGGAATGAACAAGGGGGTTTTGCTTGCCTGGCACTTCTGAAGATAACATTGAGTCTTCATCAGTGTCAACGATCACATCATCGGTATCACGTCTATCGAGAGGGGACAAATACCGGCAACACAGAAAGGAACACAATCAATGCAATGCACAATATGATGCATGATCATGACATGGCAAAATGAATGTGTTTTGAGCTAATGCAACTAAAACCAGATTAAATGAAGTTGGTTTGAATCCAAGATTCAAATTCAAACTCAATATGTGATTATTCAAATGCCATTTAATTGATTTGTGCTAAACAGTAGTGATAAGTTGTTCTAACATGCATGAAAATGGTACAGATGGATTCCTTGAATTTTTCTGATAATTTTTCATATATAATTTATTTAATTTGGAGTTACGGTTAATTTTCTATGATTTTTAGAAGTTTTAGGCATTTTCTGGAATTTCCTGAATATAATTAAATCCAGAAAATACTTTATGACATCAGCAGTGCGTCATGCTTGCATCAGCAAGTCAACAGGGCTGCCCCGGGTCAAACCTGACCAGGGGGTCCCATTAGTCAGCGTCACAGGTTAACAGAGGGGTTTATTTTAGTTTAATTAAGGATTAGGGCACTAGGGCCCACATGTCAGTGGCTCTGGGGTTGGATTAGGTGGTGATTAGCTTAAGCTAATCACCTGATGGCGGGGGCCCACCTGTCAGTGTCAGCAGAGGGGGGTAGTTAAAATAAAATAACTAAACTAATTAACAGGGGGGGGCTGGCCCCACCTGTCATCGACCCAGAGGGGGGGGTGTGTCCCGCCGTGGTCCACGTGGTCAGACCCACCGGCGGCTTGACGCCGGCGAGGCCAGACGCGGTGGTGCGCGTCGGAAACCCACTACAGGGGCTCTTTTGGCGCGCAGGGAGCAGCTACGGGGAGAGGGTGGAGTGGCGCATCCAACGGTGGCGGTGGCGGAGGCTGGGGTGGCCGGAGCTGCCGGCGGCGACCTCTTTTGCGGCTGCCGGAGCTCGGGTGTTCGCGGGACCGGCGCTGCGGTGTGCAAACAAGACGGTGGTCACGCTAGTTTTACTCTACGGGACGCAACGAGTGCAACGGACGCAGGCGTGGGACCAAAAGGTCACCGGAGCTTCACCGGCGACGAGCCCGTGCGGCGGAGCGTCTCGGCTCCGGTAGAGGGGGCGGCTAGAGCTCGAAATCGAGCTTGGGGTTAGGGGGAAACGGAGCAGGGACTCACGGGGATCGTGCAGGGAGGGTCAGCGAGCTCGGGGGTGCGCCGGAGTGGCCGAATTCGACGGAGAAGATCCTCGGCGGCCGGCGAGGGGGAAAACGTCGGGGGCGGCGTTCCGGGGCTCTTCTGGTCGCGTGAGACGACGAGGAGGACGAGGGAGGACTTGCGGAGCTCTGGGAGGCGTCGGGGAGGCGAGAGGGGGATGGTGGCCGCGGCGAACGGCGTCGGTGGCGACGGCTGTGTTCGGGTTCGGGCGAGAGAGAAAGAGCAGAGGGGCGGGGCCTCGAGGAAGAGTGAGAGGGGTCCGAGGGGGCTGCGTGGCGTCGCGGGAGGGAACCAGGGGAGGAGGAGGCAGCCAGGCAGGGAGGAGGTGGCCGGGGCGCGTGGCCGCACGCGCCGGGCGCGTGCCCGCGTCCTTCTGGCGAGGGAAGAAGACGACAGGGGGGTAGCGGTGGCGGGCTGGGCCAGCGGGAGGAGCTGGGCCGGGCAGGTAAGCAGGTAAGTGGCCCAGGTGGCCGTCTCCCTTTTTATTTTTGCTCTGTTTTATTTTTTTAATCATTGTTTTCTATTTGTTTCAATCTGTTTTGATTTAGTTCAAACACTAAATCATTTTTGTTTCTTCCAATAATTTTTGCAGGGACTGAAAGTAATATTCTAGAGCCCCTCACAAAATATCAGAATTATTGAAGCATTAAAAATATATATAACATATATTTGCTCCAACTCAAATACAATATATATTAGTTCAAAGATCCAAAATGACATGGAAAAATGTGCATCATCTCTGGTTACTGTTTCCAGCATTTTTCCTAAGATGATGAACATTTTTGAAAGCCACTTGGATTGACTGAAAATATTTTAGGTGAACCTGGTGAATTCTTAAAATGCTAGGGTTTGGACAATCCCCATTTCAACTTTCTGTAAAAGTAAACATGATGCATCACCAAAGGCTAGTACTAGTGCAATGCCAGAAGCTAGGGATGTGACAACTCACCCCCACTAAACAAGAATCTCGTCTCGAGATTCAAGCGTAGGGTAAGGTGAAAGGTAAACGCAACTAGTATAATCTTCACGATCCAGGTTGCACTTCATAGAAACGTTGATTCGATCACCATCTTTGTCTTGTCGTCTTGCTCTGAGAAATCCTGCCAACATGACCTGGAGGGAAAGAGACTCTAGAAGGGTCGATCTTCTCGAAGATCGAACAACTCACGGAATGAGACATAGCAACATCTCTTGAGCTGGGAGACGAAGCACAGATTTGAAGAAATGGAGTGGAACAGATGACGAAGGTCCACTAGGTGGACAATAATTCCACACTTAAGAAGGTGGTAAACGATTGCCAACGTAGCGAAGAGTTGAGTTGCCATGATACCACGACGAAACATCCTGGAGGAAGGTGATCGTAGAGTATTACCTTAAGTGGCAAAAAGAATTACTTTTGATTCAGAGATCATTGAAACTCTTCATACCAGCATAAGGTAATCACAAGCGATCATTTGGAGGGGGTCGGTAGAATGGCATACTTGGACTTGGATGATGTGGATTACCTTGTTGAAGACAACGTAATGGATGATTTTGCTTATCACCGGAAATGGAAAAGACCCATGGTAGAATGGCACATTGGCGGTGCAAGCTAGGAACAAAATGGAAATGCTGGGAATGATTCTGGTAACTGGGGAAGAACGAGTGAATTCACTGTTTGAAAAGGTCATAGCATTTGCCGAGGAAACTGAGAGGAATCCCAGTTAGAGATGATGATAACACGTAGTGCTTGTGCGTGCTCTCAAGAACTTGAGCATTTCCATAATCATCAAGGTTTTATCAACAACCGCGTCAAGGGTGCTGACAACACAACATACTACCATGATAAATAGCGATGGACGATGCAGATGCGAAGGAGGATAACACTTTCTCAGATTTCACCTTAGCGAGGCCAAGCAAATAAAATCTGGATGATCGACCGAAAGACATTTAGCACTCCGCTTCTAATGTTCTCCTTGATGTGCTAGTATAACCCATTCATAGATATGGTTTGATATCTAAAACATCAAGTAAAAGGTCGGACTTCGGGAACACAAAAATCCATAGGGGCAACTAGGGAGTAAATCCTACGAAATCCCTATGGGGGGTGGCCAACTTCCTCAAACAAGATACTATAATAATAGGTCTACCGGATGGGTGTGTTGGCCACGACATCCACCTTACCGGTTATCGAGAGACCAATATTATAGTTCTTAGGGAAATGTTCCAACCATCATATCTGCCTGAGATTCAGCTCTGGTTGGTGTTAGGATATTCCAGGCTCATCGAGTCTTAGGAAGAAAAATGAAAGTTTGCAACACAAATCGACGAGATGACGTTGCGGGATTCTCGGGAGATGAACTACGATAGCAAGCTCCAAAACATGAGCTGGTTCTGCTACAAACATGTGAACACGTTGTCCCAGACAAGCATGACCACGTGGTAGTCTTATAATAAAACACTACCGAGTTCAGGAGGGGGAACCATCAACGAGGGTATCAAAGTTCTTTCATAAGTCCGGATTAGCTCTTATGAAGATACTCCTTCTCCTTGAACAAATCAGTCAGTGGCTTGGTGTGCTAGGGATACATATAGATTGAAGGTTGCAAGTCTTCAAACCACAGCATTCTTCGCACGTGTGCATGACTGATTTGGAATGATTCCAAAGAAAGCAACATTGACTTTCTCGAATCCACGGCGGCAACTTGCATCAGATGCACATGAATTAAAGGAAGTCACTACCTTCATCCAAACATATGCTTCATGAGCTAGCATGAACAAATGCTTTCAAAAGTTTCCAACACTAGCTTAATGTTCAGCAAAATTATGGAGAAGACAAGGATGTTGTCAATGGGCACAACAACAATTCATCTGGGTTTCCTTTTAAAAGGAATTCCATAGTTAAGTGAACACGGTGATAGCATTGGTCAGACCCAAAAGATATAATGGTGTATGCTCGAGGGATCAACCACGAATAAGACAACATTACGAGCATCGTTGGTACTGATTTGATTTGACGATAGCCCACACTCAAATCAAAGGATTGATAAGACAATAGGTCCAGCAACTGATCACAAGGACCAATCGATGAAGATATCATCTTTCTTCAACACACACTACACAAGAATATCCCTTTGGAACGAACTAAGTCAGACAAGCTTTTATCTTCCAACTCTCCAAGTTGTTGTCTAGCTTAACCAACTAGCTCAGGGATATCTAACACCGATTCTTGGAGAGAAGGTGGTTCACAAGAAACCAACTTGATCACGAACTCAACATAGCGGTCAGGTGACAACACGGTAACACCTCCAAGAAGATATTTGGAAAGTCACGAACCACCGGTATGTTACTAAGCTCGAGAACAATCTTGCTTTTGAGGGCAAGACGATATGATCAAATGAGTGAGGACTTGACAAGATCCTAACTCATCAATCGAAGGGTGCACCGAAATAAGGACTAGGTAGCACGATCAGTCTTAGAAGGATGATTCGAAAACCAACATACTAAGAATAAAATTATTATCCTTTAACTACCAAGCAACAGAGTTGCTAGCAGTATTGATTTCACACATCACAATTCATTTGTCGGTATTCCGGTTGCATCAACACGAGGGCCGAGGAATGAACAGTGATGGCAAGAAGTATCACTGTACCAAGAGTTCATGGGATGGTGTGCAATTCCTATAACAATCCCGATATAAAGATGGTAATACTCCAAGGTAGAACAGAACAAAAGCTGGATTAGCAATTTGATCTGCGGAGCACAACTTCTTTGACCCAATCCTGGATATGGATGAGGTACTGGAGTTTGTTTCTCCTAGTCATTATGCGATAGAATGGCTTGACGGACCACAAGAGTCATAGGCATCGATGAACGAACGCACGCATACTCTTGACTATCAATTGATAGACGAGGGTCAGAATGCAACTAAAGAGAACAACTCAAAGGAACATATAACTTTCTGAGTTGTGGATGCATAGATTAGTATGTCGAACCAAGTTCAACATATTTCTTCCGGATAACCCATGCAGAAAGGTAGAACTGGCAGAGTCACGATTTATGAATGGAGAACTCCTCAAGAGTACTCTAATTGTGATTTTTTTTGATCCAATAAACATCTTCCATAAGTAGTTCATGGTATTTGGAAGAAGAAGATACCACGGACTTCAAGGACTATCGCAAAGGTTACTAATATCCTAAAGGCACTAGCAATTACTATCAACATGAAGTAGGTAGAGTGAATCTCGGGTTCAGAACCCAGGAGTAGAATACCTACTACTAAGTGGCATCACGGGATGCTTTCGAGAATGATGGCCAGAATCATCACACTGGGAACACAATTCATGGCTAGACCACTAGATGATCCCCTAAGCACTTAGGGTCATAATAATAATTCCAACATATATGTCGAGGCAATAATTACCTCAACACACCGATTAGTGTGGTTAATCTGGCCCATGGGAACATCGGAAACAGAAGGAAGGGATTTGCAAATGCATCGGACTATTTAGAAACCTGGGATGACTCGGACAGCATAACGGTTATAATTGCTCAAAAAGATTTGAGACAATCACAAAAATGGTGGCATAACCACTCAGAAGCACAATATCAAGGTTCCGAGATCAACAATTAACATACGGAAGTAGTAGGAACTGAACTGAGACTTAAATCCAACAATCTTATAAGTCTACTGATTAGTAATACGGGATCCTAATAGAAAGAAGAGATAGCCTAGTTCTTAATCCCCGCAGGAAAGATAAGATGACTCAGATCAGAAGGGCATGAGGTATAAGGAGTAAAAAGAGCCTTACGTTCCATCCCACAATCAATTCCCTTATATAACTAAAGAATTTCTAGACTCAACTTCGACCGGTTTGGCTTGGTAATCCTACAGGCAGTCAAGCTCTGATACCAACGCTGTCAGGACCCCGACTCAATGCCACATCGATCTAGCATGTAACACCTCATATCACTTTGCGGCCTCACGCACGGTATTCCCACGGGTGTCGCCTTACCTTTGCCCGGGACCATTTGCGCCTTTTGGCACACGTATATGACAGTGTCGCTAGCATCCATATGATAAGGAGCCCGGGCTGACATGGCTAGTCGTAAACCCAAAGCGGCACAGACTTACAGGGACAGGCATCCATGACCCAGCATCGAACGTGTCAGTCATCAGCGAGTGAATCCAGGCTGTAGCACTGGGCTAGCAGGACTCCGGTGAACCGGGCTGTAGCGGGCTAACAGGACTCCGGTATTCACCGCGTGACATTTCCCCGAAGGGACAGACACAGGAACGAAGAAGGACACATGCCGGCCAGCCTAAGTGTTCCGGAGCAGTAGCAAGCTACCATGGCTCGGTGGAAACACTAGGAGACAATTCCCCGTAAGAGAGGCTACTAAAGATAAACAACTAGATGGTCAGATCCCACACATACCAAGCATTTCAATAACATACACACAATATGCTCGATATGTGCAAATACAACATGGCATCACAACATGACTCTATGACTCAAGTAATCTATTCAATAGGCTCCGAGGAGCGAGATATTACAAACATGGGTCTCATGACCCAACATTCAGAGCATACAAATCAAGCACAAGCGGAAGCTATCATGTCTGAGTACAAACATCTATAAATGAAAAAGGCTGAGAAGCCTGTCTATCTACCAAATCCTGCCGAGGCACAAGATCGTAGCTGAGGTAACAAGCTAAACGTCGAAGACCACGCGGAAATACTAGTGAGACTGAAGTCTCTCTGCAAAAACATAAAATAGGCAAACGTGAGTACAAATGTACCCAGCAAGACTTACATCAGAACTATCTACATATGCATCATTATCAACAAAGGGATGGTGGGGTTTAACTGCAGCAAGCCAGCTTTGACTCGGTGGCTATCCTGAACTACGACTGCGAGTAACTTTTTTGAGGTGGCGCACACGAGTCCACATATTCACCATATCAATACACCACTATGGATCCGCTCCCGTCTCCCTACGAGAACGCCATCCATAGCACTCACGCTTATCTTGCGTATTTTAGAGTATCCACTTTCACTTGTCTATGAACTGATATAAGCAACCCAGAAGTCCTTTTCCGTGGACACGACTATTCGAATAGATTAGGTTAACCCTGCAGGGGTGTACTTCTTCACACACGCTCTCACCACTTACCGCCGTTTACACGACATGTACTCGGCAACCTTCAAGCGGAAGCCCAACGTGGGTGTCGGCCACGACCTACCTAATCACCTAAGTCTCTAGTCCAGGTTTATCGCCTATTCGGGTTCCATCCATGAGGAGATCCGGCCGGAGTTTCGCTCACAGCCCCAAACGATGTGAACAGGGTTCCCGAGACACCAAACGGGCGCCCGGTACACCGTGCCACGTGCCTACCGCATCACAGCCCACCCCTACGGTCAGCGCTGCCCACGGCCTCCAGCATACTACAAACACAAGAAACTACTTGCAACTCCTGGACAGAGGACAAGGGTGATCAAGAAGCCGAGAGGGTCCATTGGTTTCGGGCCCAATGCGTGGTAGTAGCTGAATCATGGATCACAAACACAGAACTCAGTTCCTGAGGACGGCTTCAATGAGACAACCCACCATGTACTCCTACATGGCCTCTCACCGACACCTTTTACCAAATCATGTTCACACACTTAGCTCACACACAGTAGGACATGTTCACACGCCTCTGATTCATCCCCGATGAATCAGACCTGACTCAACTCTAAGCAGTAGCAGGCATGACAAACAAGCATGAATGAGTAGGCACAACAGGGCTCAAACAATTCCTACTCATACTAGTGGGTTTCATCTATTTACTGTGGAATGACAGGTCATGCAAAGGATAAAGGGGTTCAGCTACCGCAGCAAGTAACAGATGAATCGTTGTTGTCCTAATGCAGTAAAAGAGAGCAGGAGCGAGAGAGTAGGATTGTATCGGAATGAACAAGGGGGTTTTGCTTGCCTGGCACTTCTGAAGATAACATTGAGTCTTCATCAGTGTCAACGATCACATCATCGGTATCACGTCTATCGAGAGGGGACAAATACCGGCAACACAGAAAGGAACACAATCAATGCAATGCACAATATGATGCATGATCATGACATGGCAAAATGAATGTGTTTTGAGCTAATGCAACTAAAACCAGATTAAATGAAGTTGGTTTGAATCCAAGATTCAAATTCAAACTCAATATGTGATTATTCAAATGCCATTTAATTGATTTGTGCTAAACAGTAGTGATAAGTTGTTCTAACATGCATGAAAATGGTACAGATGGATTCCTTGAATTTTTCTGATAATTTTTCATATATAATTTATTTAATTTGGAGTTACGGTTAATTTTCTATGATTTTTAGAAGTTTTAGGCATTTTCTGGAATTTCCTGAATATAATTAAATCCAGAAAATACTTTATGACATCAGCAGTGTGTCATGCTTGCATCAGCAAGTCAACAGGGCTGCCCCGGGTCAAACCTGACCAGGGGGTCCCATTAGTCAGCGTCACAGGTTAACAGAGGGGTTTATTTTAGTTTAATTAAGGATTAGGGCACTAGGGCCCACATGTCAGTGGCTCTGGGGTTGGATTAGGTGGTGATTAGCTTAAGCTAATCACCTGATGGCGGGGGCCCACCTGTCAGTGTCAGCAGAGGGGGGTAGTTAAAATAAAATAACTAAACTAATTAACAGGGGGGGCTGGCCCCACCTGTCATCGACCCAGAGGGGGGGGTGTGTCCCGCCGTGGTCCACGTGGTCAGACCCACCGGCGGCTTGACGCCGGCGAGGCCAGACGCGGTGGTGCGCGTCGGAAACCCACTACAGGGGCTCTTTTGGCGCGCAGGGAGCAGCTACGGGGAGAGGGTGGAGTGGCGCATCCAACGGTGGCGGTGGCGGAGGCTGGGGTGGCCGGAGCTGCCGGCGGCGACCTCTTTTGCGGCTGCCGGAGCTCGGGTGTTCGCGGGACCGGCGCTGCGGTGTGCAAACAAGACGGTGGTCGCGCTAGTTTTACTCTACGGGACGCAACGAGTGCAACGGACGCAGGCGTGGGACCAAAAGGTCACCGGAGCTTCACCGGCGACGAGCCCGTGCGGCGGAGCGTCTCGGCTCCGGTAGAGGGGGCGGCTAGAGCTCGAAATCGAGCTTGGGGTTAGGGGGAAACGGAGCAGGGACTCACGGGGATCGTGCAGGGAGGGTCAGCGAGCTCGGGGGCGCACCGGAGTGGCCGAATTCGACGGAGAAGATCCTCGGCGGCCGGCGAGGGGGAAAACGTCGGGGGCGGCGTTCCGGGGCTCTTCTGGTCGCGTGAGACGACGAGGAGGACGAGGGAGGACTTGCGGAGCTCTGGGAGGCGTCGGGGAGGCGAGAGGGGGATGGTGGCCGCGGCGAACGGCGTCGGTGGCGACGGCTGTGTTCGGGTTCGGGCGAGAGAGAAAGAGCAGAGGGGCGGGGCCTCGAGGAAGAGTGAGAGGGGTCCGAGGGGGCTGCGTGGCGTCGCGGGAGGGAACCAGGGGAGGAGGAGGCAGCCAGGCAGGGAGGAGGTGGCCGGGGCGCGTGGCCGCACGCGCCGGGCGCGTGCCCGCGTCCTTCTGGCGAGGGAAGAAGACGACAGGGGGGTAGCGGTGGCGGGCTGGGCCAGCGGGAGGAGCTGGGCCGGGCAGGTAAGCAGGTAAGTGGCCCAGGTGGCCGTCTCCCTTTTTATTTTTGCTCTGTTTTATTTTTTTAATCATTGTTTTCTATTTGTTTCAATCTGTTTTGATTTAGTTCAAACACTAAATCATTTTTGTTTCTTCCAATAATTTTTGCAGGGACTGAAAGTAATATTCTAGAGCCCCTCACAAAATATCAGAATTATTGAAGCATTAAAAATATATATAACATATATTTGCTCCAACTCAAATACAATATATATTAGTTCAAAGATCCAAAATGACATGGAAAAATGTGCATCATCTCTGGTTACTGTTTCCAGCATTTTTCCTAAGATGATGAACATTTTTGAAAGCCACTTGGATTGACTGAAAATATTTTAGGTGAACCTGGTGAATTCTTAAAATGCTAGGGTTTGGACAATCCCCATTTCAACTTTCTGTAAAAGTAAACATGATGCATCACCAAAGGGTAGTACTAGTGCAATGCCAGAAGCTAGGGATGTGACACAATTATTTAGTTCGCTCCCGTTATGAACAAGACAAGATTAAATGTTAATTAACATGGCAAGAGGTGACGCATAATAAAACTACCTAGCTAGGCAATTTAAATGAGGCCGGAACCACAAACAACAATTCCAGAAAAACCCCATATGCAATATTCGAATTTGGTACTGTTCTGCCCTATATACAATTTTAATGTTGTTAAAAAGCAAAATAAAGTGCAGCAAGTTAATCTATGCATTTTCCACTCCATTTACATATAAAGTTTATTAAAATTGGAGCTACGGTTAATTAGTTATGAAATAACTCATTTTAACATGGCATTTGAGCAAATTTAATCAAACAACATGTTAAACATTTCAAACATGGATGAAAGTGGCCAAATATGAAACTAGATAAAATTCTAATCATTTTACATATATAACTTGTTTTAATCCGATGCATGATTGTGAAGTTATTAAATGCATGAACAAAAGGGGTGATCTGTAAATATGCGGTTGCTGGACAATTAGGAAAATCGCAGATCTGTAAAAAAAACATATGCGGGCCGCATCTGGAACAGGGGCCGAACAGGGCAGGCGCTGGGGGCGGCTCACCATGGGCCACTGGGCCAGATCTGGAGAGGAAGCGAGGCAGGCCGGATCTGGCTTGGGCCGGCTTGAGCTCGCCTTGGAAGCCGAAGGGGAAGCAGGTGGGGCGCGGTCAATGCGAGATGCGGGCGAGCGGGTGCCTCGTCCTGGAAGTAGAGGACACAGGCGGCGGTGGACCTGGCGCTGGCGTCTCCCAGCGACGAGTGGAAGGACGAGGGGGACGGATCCGGCGATGGGTGGCTGATGGTGACGCGAGCGCCGGGAACGGGCAGATCAGGGTGAGGGGGTCTTGGATCCGGCGCAAGGGAGCTCCGAGGCGGTGGAAACTGCAGGGCCATGACGAGGAAAATTCATAGAACATACAGACAGGGAGGAAAAGAGATAGAAGGAGAGGAGAAGGCGCGAGGCACAGGCCTGCTGGTCCGGCGGCTCTGCCCATGGAGGTGGCCAATGGCGGAGCTTGGACAGCGTCGAGGCGGTTCCCGCTAGTTCGGTCGGCCTGCGGCGGGGTCGCGCGAAGCTCCTGCAGCGGCCATGGGAGTCTCCTGGAGCGAAAAACAGAGAGAGGGAGACGGGGATCGTGAGAAAGAGAGATAGAGAAGCAGGAGGGGGAAAAGGAGCGGGGCTGTCGAGGCACTCATCTCCGGCTAGGTGAGGTGGTCGTGGACGAGGAGGCTGCGGACTCGGACGCCGGCGGGAAAGAAGTAGAGGGCTCGGGCTGCAGCTGCTGGCTCCTGCGGGCGCGGACAACGACGGCTGCGGGCCGCTGGACGCGTCCAGGACCAAGGGAGGAGGAGGCACGAGGCGCTGGGTTGATGTGGGAGCTCCTGGACAGGGACTCGATGGGCGCGAGCAGGGGGATCGAGTGAGGTAGGAGGAGAAGCTAAGAGCTTGGGCACTTCTCGGTTGGGAGGATTTGGATCAGGGAGGATCCCGAGGTGGATGCGGGAGAGAGTGGCGGCGGCGGCTGGGAGGATCCCTAGAAATTAGGGATTTGGTCTCGGTTTAGACTAGTATATATAGCGGGTGGGTTAGGCTAGGGGCTATCTCGTCCCTCCGATCGTAATCGGACGGACGGAAAAATAGGCTAGGGAAGTCCAAATAAGAAAACGGAGATGTTTTATAGACGTTTGGGGATGATCCGGATCCATCGGTAACGACAGACCGGTTCGGGTTCGGGCAAGTTTTCGGACGCATGGAAGAGGGGGTCGGTGGTTGTAGAGAGGTTAGGTGGTCACGGTCAAGAGGTAAGCGAAAACCCGATTGGTCTGGAACGGTCAGCGCGGGCAAGGCGATCCGAGGGAAGGTGATGAAGGCAAAAGGGAGAAACGGCAACGATGAACGAATGCAAGTTTTAAGAAAACGATGCCGATGCAATGCGAATGATGACATGAGACGAGATGCATAACAAGAACAAAATGCAAAACAACAGACAAAAACCCAACCACGAAGGAAATATCATATCGCATCTCCGGAAAAGGCAAGAGTTGGAGTTACAAATATGGAAAGTTGTATCCGGGGCGTTACAACACTCCACCACTACGAGAGGATCTCGTCCCGAGATCTAGGATGGCACCGGAGGGAAAAGGAAGAGGAAGATAAGAGGTAAACTAAGTTGCTTCTTCGACAAAAGAGTGAAACCAAAGAACCTTGAGAGGTTGAAAAGTTGAAAGAAAGAACACAACGGAGTTGAACACAATTGAGAGCACTGCGGTAGAGAATAGAAAGAAGGAACACCGTGTGAACCTTGGAGGCTGCAAAGCTATGAATGACGAGTACAATGGACAAGAAGGAATTGGAACCACTCTGGTTGAAATGAGATAAACACGGAACAAGGAAGATCAAATTCGGACAACACTCCGGTTGAAAAGAGATGCAAAACTTGATAAGATGAAAAGAACTTGAAAAGAGAACACGACACTCCGGTTAAATGGATACGCAAGAAAATAACATGATCTTGACAAAACGAGATGATGGGTGAAGAGAGCAACATCACAATGCCTCCGGAACGAAAGAATAGAAGCTAGATTATGGGGAAGAAAAGAACGGAGAAGAAAATGCCAACTTCTGCCACAAATGAGCTTGGAAAGCATCCTTGCAAAGAAGAATTGAACGGAGTTGTTGGAAAACCAACAACAAAAGGATATGATCCTTGTGGGCTTATGTAGACATCTCAAAACTTGAGGTGAAATTCTGCCACTACGGAACGAATAATATAACTGATAACACCGACGAGATGAAAAAATTCTTCCACCAAGATGATAGAGAGATAACTTGAATCATTGATAAGCACCACAAAAGCAACAATCCTTAGGGAAGGCTTTAGGTGAAATATGACACAAGATAACTCCAACAATGAGGTTGATGGATTTAAAATACCTCATTCTTGACAACATGTGAATCACGAAACATGAATGGAAATCGTCAAGAATGATATAACACCATCTCAAAAGATAAGATAGGAGAATTGCACTTTCAAATGCAAGATGGAGAATACTTGAGCTATTCCAAGAACAATCTTGAAGAACACTTTGAGAATGAGTTAAATCTTTAGCGAACCACCATATAGAGCCTCCATGAAGAATTCTGGTAATAAAAGAATGATAGAAAGAAAGAGAAGTGGAAAGAACAAGGTGAGCCTTGTGATGATTTAGATGAAGCTTTGTGACGAGATAATGCGGAAAAATTTGGAACTCCGGAAAAAAAAGATGAAGCATCTCGAACCGAGAAATGTGACATGATGAACAACTCTGGAAAGAATAAACTAGATCACTCGGATGAAACAACAATAAGAATTACGATATGCGTATCCTTCACCAATTTAAATTGATGACAAACAACGGATTTGGCATCCTACTTATTCTCGTAGAAAGGATTAAGAGGGATATAATGTAAACTTGAGAATATATTGATGGAATCACCGGTGGGATTTGGAAACAATGAATATTTGATATGATAACGAAGGAAGTGAAATCTTGAACGAACCACCATAAAAATTGGAAAAGAGAGTAGCAAGGGCACAATTCACCGGAAAGAATTTGAAAACGGATGAGGATACTTGAAGGGATTTAGATACATGAGAACGAAGAGGCCATTAACTGATTAGAGGTTATTAGAACGATGCACCGGTAAGATTTGGAGAAAGATAGCTACACCCAGAGAATGAAGAATTATGACATGATGGCCTTCGGAGGAAAGAAATGGAAACTACTCATGAAATGCTCCGGATGGGTGAAAAGAATTCCCACAATCGAAAACAATTATGAGAGGATGGCATCAAACTTGAACTACGCATCTCTGGAAGAACGGGTAATGATTTAAGAGGAACTCTTCTTCGGCCTTCACATGCTGAGAATGACGAGGAGAAACACCACCAAATTGTTGAGAAACTCCGAAAGGATTAAAAGAGGAAAGGTTGAGCCAAAGATGAAAAAGTTTGAAAGCGACCTTGGAGAAGGCGTGTGACTGATGAAAATTCATTCTTACGTTAAACTTTGAAATGAATTTGAGAATAGTTCCAGGAAAATTAGAAGAGTCAGGTAAGATCCTGGGAAAAGACCTGTGGGTTAGGGCCCACTCAAAAGAAACACCGTTGAACGATTGATTGAAAGGGGGGATTGCACTGGTTGAATTAAATGGCTTGAATGAGATAATAATCTCCAAATAGCTTGAACGGATCTTGGAAGAAAAGACGAGCCTTCTGAGATATCTTCAACACTCCAGGACAAATGAATAGCGAGAAGTGAATGATTAAGAGGTGCATCGGCATGAGAAAAACATTTGACACGAGGAAAAGAATATGATCAACACTGAAAGCTTGAAATTAATCCACCGAAGAAGAATATGAGAATGAAGAATGATGAACTTGAAACTGTTGAGCATCTTCATGGGAAATCACCGGATAAGAACATTGAAAGAAAAGAATGAAGAGACTTCCCACAAATAAAAATATACATGATTAAGAAATCTGAGTCCTTGAAGAAAAAGGGGTGGGAGGGCGGGAAAACAAAGGCAACTTGGGGACGGATGAAACGGATACCGTTGAGAAAACTTAGAATTGATCTTGAGGATTTTTAGATGATCGGATCCACTTGAAGAGAAGCACGCCGGTTGGAAAAGAATTAACATGACAACCTCAATAATCAAGAAGGATTAGCACTCCCATAGAAATATGAGAACACCATTTAGGGAAGGTATGGATTCAACATTTGACTTTGAAGCAACTCGAATACCACAAATAAAACAAAACAAAGGATTTGGCTTGCAGAATAAGCCGGAACAAATACATATGATAGAGATTTAACCAATCCCATATCATGCATCTGTCGGAAAGATATTCTAGGAGCTACTTGAATTCCCACCTATAACTCCCGAAACTTTCTGGTTATGCAATCTGGTGTTGGGGATACAGGGGAAGCAATATATCTCACCCAAACTAACAATCCCTACATCCAGCTGCATCCATTCGTCAACACATAACCAAGAAAAATCCGGAAATCGTGTACCTCAACCATCAAAAAGCATCCGTTATACGAGTTATGGCAATACTCCCGAACTCCCCAGGACTGGGTGGCGTCGAGGCTTTCTCACCAACAACTGCATCAAAGAGATTTTCGATGTCGGCAAAACTCAGGTATTCCAGAACTGCAACGATAAAATTATGACGACAACACCTCGGAGCTCAACTCCCGGGGTCACTGCCACATAAAAGACAGGAGGCACCAAGAACAATGTTCTCGTCATAAGACTATCGAAACAATCCCAAGATACCCGCGTGATCCTAAAAAAAATTAGTGAAATTTGAGGAGAGGGAAGACAAAACATCTACGTCGAGAGTCCTCACCAGAGCGGCGAAGGGGATTGAGGAGTAAAAAGAATCCTACTCTCCGATATATATAATCCTAAGAATCAAAATAGTTTTTTTCTAGACTCAACAACGGCCAACAATCAAGGGGGCTCCTATGGTCGGTCCAGGCTCTGATTACCAACTTGTCACGCCCAATATGCGATACTATCCTAAAGAGACTCGAAGGTCCCACCAAGGATAGAACCGCATATTGAAACACTTTTGCAAGGTGGATATCATTACATCAACATTACATAATAGATGGGGATACATCCAATACATTCAATGACACATGAATACAACAATATATCATACATAAGAGCAGCATCCGACTACGGATGAAACACAAACAGAAGCTCAAACGACATCCACCCTGCTTGCCCAGGCTGCCGACCTGGAACCTATCCCCTGATCGAAGAAGAAGCAGAAGAAGAACTCCAAAACAAGTAAACATCGCTCTCGCGTCATGATCATCGCAAAACCTGTACCTGCAACTGTTGTTGTAGTAATCTGTGAGCCAAGAGGACTCAGCAATCCCATTACCATGGGTATCAAGACTAGCAAAGCTTAATGGGAAGGAAAGGGTAAAGTGGTGAGGTTGCAGCGGCGACTAAGCATATATGGTGGCTAACATATGCAAATAAGAGCAAGAAGAGAGCAAAGGAACGGTCGTCAACTAGTAATGATCAAGAAGTGATCCTGAGCTCCTACTTACATCAATCATAACACAGAAACCGTGTTCACTTCCCGACTCCGCCGAAAATAGACCATCACGGCTACACACGCGGTTGATGTGTTTTAATTCGGATCTGGTGTCAAGTTATCTACAACCGGACATTAACAAATTCCCATCTGCCTATAACCGCAGGCACGGCTTTCAAAAGTTTATACCCTGCAGGGGTGTCCCAACTTAGCCCATGATAAGCTCTCGCGATCAACGAAGGATATACCTTGTCCCAGGAAGACCCAATCAGACTCGGAATCCCGGTTTACAAGACATTTCGACAATGGTAAAACAAGACCAGCAAAGCCTCCCGCTGTGCCGACAAACCCCGATAGGAGCTGCACATATCTCGTTCTCAGGGCACACCGGATGAGCCAGACGTCGGGTTGGCATAGACCCTGATTTCCCAGGGGGCGCCGAACATCGCTCGGTTTGGACCAGCACTTGGAGAAGCACTGGCCCGGGGGGGTAAAATAAAGATGACCCTCGAGAATGCGACTCCCAAGGGAAAAAGGGCTAGGTGAGGCAAATGGTAAAACCAAGGTTGGGCCTTGCTGGAGGAGTTCTATTCAAAGCGAACTGTCAAGGGGGTCCCATAAATCACCCAACCGCGTAAGGAACGCAAAATTCGGGAACATAATACCGATATGACGGAAACTAGGGCGGCAAGAGTGGAACAAAACACCAGGCATAAGGCCGAGCCTTCCACCCTTTACCAAGTATATAGATGCATTAATTAAATAAGAGATATTGTGATATCCCAACATAATCATGTCCACCATGGAGCAATCTTCAACTTCACCTGCAACTAACAATGCTATAAGAGGGGCTGAGCAAAAGCGGTAACATAGCCAAGCAACGGTTTGCTAGGAAGGGTGGAAAAGGTTAGAGGCTGACATGGCAATTTGGGAGGCTTGAGGAGCAAAATATAGGTAGCGCAGCATAGCAATAGAACGAAGCAACTAGCATAGCAATGATAGTAATGAGATCCAAGGTGACGGTCATCTTGCCTAAAATCCCGCTAGGAAGAAGAACGAGTCCATGAAGAAGACGAACGGATGAAGCCGAACCAAGCGTAGTTGAACGAATCCTCACGATCGCAACGAAACAGGACTATCGAGAGGAAGCACAACCGGAAAGAACCAAAACACACGGTAAACACACAACACATAAGCATGACATGATGCACAATCAAGTATGATGCATGTCCGGTTTAATGAGGCATGGCATGGCAAAGTGCAACAAACAACACTACAAATTAAGTGGAGCTCAATATGCAACGAGTTGCATATTGACGAAACACCACATGCAATTATTTAGTTCGCTCCCGTTATGAACAAGACAAGATTAAATGTTAATTAACATGGCAAGAGGTGACGCATAATAAAACTACCTAGCTAGGCAATTTAAATGAGGCCGGAACCACAAACAACAATTCTGGAAAAACCCCATATGCAATATTCGAATTTGGTACTGTTCTGCCCTATATACAATTTTAATGTTGTTAAACAGCAAAATAAAGTGCAGCAAGTTAATCTATGCATTTTTCCACCCCATTTACATATAAAGTTTAGTAAAATTGGAGCTACGGTTAATTAGTTATGAAATAAATCATTTTAACATGGCATTTGAGAAAATTTAATCAAACAACATGTTAAACATTTCAAACATGGATGAAAGTGGCCAAATATGAAACTAGATAAAATTCTAAGCATTTTACATATATAACTTGTTTTAATCCGATGCATGATTGTGAAGTTATTAAATGCATGAACAAAAGGGGTAATCTGTAAATATGCAGTTGCTGGACAATTAGGAAAATCACAGATCTGTAAAAAAAACATATGCGGGCCGCATCTGGAACAGGGGCCGAACAGGGCAGGCGCTGGGGGCGGCTCACCATGGGCCACTGGGCCGGATCTGGAGAGGAAGCAAGGCAGGCCGGATCTGGCTTGGGCCGGCTTGAGCTCGCCTTGGAGGCCGAAGGGGAAGCAGGTGGGGCGCGGTCAACGTGAGATGCGGGCAAGCGGGCGCCTCGTCCTGGAAGCAGAGGACACAGGCGACGGTGGACCTGGCGCTGGCGTCTCTCGGCGACGAGTGGAAGGACGAGGGGGACGGATCTGGCGATGGGTGGCTGATGGTGACGCGAGCGCCGGGAACGGGCAGATCAGGGCGAGGGGGTCTCAGATCCGGTGCAAGGGAGCTCCGAGGCGGTGGAAACTGCAGGGCCATGACGAGGAAAATTCAGAGAACATACAGAGAGGGAGGAAAAGAGATATAAGGAGAGGAGAAGGCGCGAGGCACAGGCCTGCTGGTCCGGCGGCTCTGCCCGTGGAGGTGGCCGATGGTGGAGCTTGGACAGCGTCGAGGTGGTTCCCGCTAGTTCGGTTGGCCTGCGGCGGGGTCGCGCGAAGCTCCTGCAGCGGCCATGGGAGTCTCCTGGAGCGAAAAACAGAGAGAGGGAGAGGGGGATCGTGAGAAAAGGAGATAGAGAAGCGGGAGGGGAAAAAGGAGCGGGGCTGTCGAGGCACTCATCTCCGGCGAGGTGAGGTGGTCGTGGACGACGAGGCTGCGGACTCGGAAGCCGGCGGGAAAGAAGCAGAGGGCTCGGGCTGCAGCTGCTGGCTCCTGCGGGCGCGGACGACAACGGCTGCGGGCGGCCGGACGCGTCCAGGACCAAGGGAGGAGGAGGCACAAGGCGCTGGGTTGATGTGGGAGCTCCTGGACAGGGGCTCGATGGGCGCGAGCAGGGGGATCGAGTGAGGTAGGAGGAGAAGCGAAGAGCTTGGGCACTTCTCGGTTGGGAGGATTTGGATCAGGGAGGATCCCGAGGTGGATGCGGGAGAGAGTGGCGGCGGCGGCTGGGAGGATCCCTAGAAATTAGGGATTTGGTCTCGGTTTAGACTAGTATATATAGCGGGTGGGTTAGGCTAGGGGCTATCTCGTCCCTCCGATCGTAATCGGACGGACGGAAAAATAGGCTAGGGAAGTCCAAATAAGAAAACGGAGATGTTTTATAGACGTTAGGGGATGATCCGGATCCATCGGTAACGACAGACCGGTTCGGGTTCGGGCAAGTTTTCGGACGCACGGAAGAGGGGGTTGGTGG
This sequence comes from Triticum dicoccoides, assembly GCF_002162155.2. Classification (NCBI taxonomy): domain Eukaryota; kingdom Viridiplantae; phylum Streptophyta; class Magnoliopsida; order Poales; family Poaceae; genus Triticum; species Triticum dicoccoides. The sequence goes on along the minus strand of NC_041391.1, from coordinate 611,178,503 downwards.
TTGTAGAGAGGTTAGGTGGTCACGGTCAAGAGGGAAGCGAAAACCCGATTGGTCTGGAACGGTCAGCGCGGGCAAGGCGATCCGAGGGAAGGTGATGAAGGCAAAAGGGAGAAACGGCAACGACGAACGAATGCAAGTTTTAAGAAAACGATGCCGATGCAATGCGAATGATGACATGAGACGAGATGCATAACAAGAACAAAATGCAAAACAACAGACAAAAACCCAACCACGAAGGAAATATCATATCGCATCTCCGAAAAAGGCAAGAGTTGGAGTTACAAATATGGAAAGTTGTATCCGGGGCGTTACATTTTGGTCATGGAATTTTAAGAGGAACTACACTTTCTCCGTCCGCTCCTACTATGTGATGGAAATATGCCCTAGAGGCAATAATAAAGTTGTTATTATTATATTTCCTTATTCATGATAAAGCTTTATTATTCATGCTAGAATTGTATTGATCGGAAACTTAAATACATCTGTGGATACATAAGCAAATACCGTGTCCCTAGTGAGCCTCTACTAGACTAGCTCATTGATCAAAGGTGGTTAAGGTTTCATAACCATGGACATGTGTTGTCACTTGATAACGGGGTCACATCATTAGGAGAATGATGTGATGGACAAGACCCATCCGTTAGCGTAGCATATGATCGTTCAGTTTACTGTTATTGCTTTCTTAATGTCAAAGACATATTCCTTCGACTATGAGATCATGCAACTCCCAGATACCAGAGGAATACCTTGTGTGCTATCAAACATCACAACGTAACTGGGTGATCATAAAGATGCTCTACAGGTATCTCCGAAGGTGTTTATTGAGTTGGCATGGATCGAGATTAGGATATGTCACTCCGTGTATCGGAGTGGTATCTCTGGGCCCTCTCCGTAATGCTCATCACAAGAAGCTTGCAAGCAAAGTGACTAAGGAGTTAGTTACGAGATGATGTATTACAGAAATATTAAAGAGACTTGCCATTAACAAGATTGAACTAGGTATGAAGATACGGATGATCGAATCTCGGGCAAGTAACATACCGATAGACAAAGGGAATTACGTATGTTGTCATAATGTTCGACCGATAAATATCTTTGTAGAATATGTAAGAACCAATATGGGCATCCAGGTTCCGCTATTGGTTATTAACCGGAGAGGCATCTCGGTCATGTCTACATCATTCTCAAACCCGTAGGGTCCGCACGCTTAACGTTCGTTGACGATATAGTATTATATGAGTTATGTGATTTGGTGACCGAATGTTTTTCAGAGTCCCGGATGAGATCATGGACATGATAAGGATCTCCGAAATGGTCCGCAGGTAAATATTGATATATAGGACGATGCTATTTGGTCACCGGAAAGGTTTCAGATTGTATGCGTAGTCATCGGATCATCAGAAGGGGTTCTGGGAAGCCCCGGGAGGTTAATGGGCCTTATGGGCCAAGAGAGGGGAACACACCAGCCCACAAGGGGCTGGCGTGCCCCTCCTCTTTACGGCCCTATGGACGGAAAGGGGGAGGGCTAGCCCCTCTTTCGTTCCCTCCACCTAAGAGGAAGGAAAGGGGGGCGCCACCTCCACCTGCCTTCCCCCCGCAGGCAAACAAGGAAGGGGGCGCCAAAGGGCAGGCGCCCCAAGGGGGACGGCCTGCCACCTTGGGGCGCACCCAAGGATGCCTACCCTCCCCCACCTATATATACGAGAGGGAGGGGCGACACACAACCGACGATAATATCTTAGCCGTGTGCGGCGCCCCTCTCCACAGTTTAGTTCTCTATTCAGTTTTTCCGCAGTGCACGGGGTAGCCCTACGGGAACAAGGTCACCACCACCGTCACCATGCCGTCGTGCTACCGAAACTCATCTACTACTTCGCCCGTCTAGCTGGATCAACAAGGCGAGGACGTCATCGAGCTGAACGTGTGTTGAACACGGAGGTGTCGTACATTCGGTACTTGATCGGTTGGATCATGAAGGTGTTCGACTACATCAACCGCATTAATAAACACTTCCTCTTTATGGTCTAAGAGGGTACGTAGACACACTCTCCCCTCTCGTACCTATGCATCTCCATGGACAGATCTTGCGTGTGTGTAGAATGTTTTTATTTTCCATGCAACGTTCCCCAACAGTGGCATCTGAGCCAGGTCTATGCGTAGATGATATGCACGAGTAGAACACAAAGGAGTTGTGGACGATGATGGTCATACTGCCTATCACCAATGTCTTATTTTGATTTAGCGGCACTGCGGGATGAAGCGGTCCAGACCAACCTTACATGTCCATGCACATGAGACCCATTCCACCGACTGACATGCAACTTGTTTTGCATAAAGGTGGCTGGCGGGTGTCTGTTTCTCCTACTTTACTTGAATCAAATTTGACTACAGCTGGTCCTTGAAGAAGGTTAAAATAGCAAACTTGATAATCACCGATGTGGTTTTTGCGTAGTTAAGAATGGTTCTTGCTAGAAGCCCATAGCAACCACATAAAACTTGCAACAACAAAGTAGAGGACGTCTAACTTGTTTTTGCAGGGCATGTTGTGATGTGATATGGTCAAGACGTGATGTGATATACATTGTTGTATGGGATGATCATGTTTTGTAATATCGACAACCGGCAGGAGCCTTAGGGTTGTCTCTTAATTAGTGTATGAAATGCAAGCGCCATGTAATTGCTTTACTTTATCGCTGTGCATTAGTAGTAGTTGTAGAAGCAATAGTTGGCGAGACGACCCCGACGCAACAATGGTGATCAAGGTGTCGAGTTGGTGATGATGGAGATCATGACGATGCTTTGGAGATGGATATGAAAAGCACAACATGATGATGGCCATATCATGTCACCTATTTTGATTGCATGTGATGATTATCCTTTATGCATCTTATTTTTCTTAGAACGGTAGTAGCATTATAAGATGATCCCTGCTCTAAATTTCAAGATAACGTGTTCTCCCCGAGTATGCACCGTCCCCAAAGTTTGTCATTTTGATGCACCTCGTGATGGTCGGGTGTGATAGGCTCTACGTTCACATACAATGGGTGTAAGATAGTTTTGCACATGCAGAATACTTGGGTTAAACTTGACGGGCCTAGCATGTACAGACATGGTCTCGAAACACTAGAGACCGAAAGGTCAAACATGAGTCATATAGTAGATATGATCAACATAGAGATGTTCACCATTGATGACTACCCCATCTCACGTGATGATCGGACATGGGTTAGTTGATTTGGATCATGTATCACTTAGACAACTTGAGGGATGCTGATTTAAGTGGGAGTTCATTAGTAGTTTGATTAACTGAACTAAAATTTATCATGAACTTAGTCTTAATAGTTTTTGCATATCCATGTTGTAGATCAATGGACCGTGCTACCGTTCCCCTAAATTTTAATGTGTTCCTAGAGAAATATAAGTTGAAAGATGATGGTAGCAACTACACGGACTGGGTCTATAACTTGAGGATTATCCTCATTGCTGCACAAAAGAATTATGCCATGCATCACTAGATGACAAACCTACTGCAGGAGCTACTGCAGATGTTATGAACGTCTGGCAGACTTGATCTAATGAATACTCAATAGTTTAGTGTGTCATGCTTTACGGCTTAGAATCGGGAATTCGAAGACGTTTTGAACATCATGGAGCATATGAGATGTTCCAAGAGCCGAAGTTGATATTTCAAGCTAATCCCCGGGTTGAGAGATATGAAGTCTCCAACAAGTTCTATAGTTGCAAGATGGAGGAGAATAGTTCTGTCAGTGAACACACACTCAAAATGTCTGGGTATCATAACCACTTGACTCAGTTAGGAATTGATCTTCCAGTTGAGAGTGTTATTGACAGAGTTCTTCAGTCACTAAAACCAAGCTAAAAAGGCTTCATGATGAACTATAATATGCAAGGGATGACGAAAATGATTCCCGAGCTCTTCGCAATGCTTAAGGCTGCAGAGGTACAAATCAAGAAGGAGCATCAAGTGTTGATGGTTAACAAGACCACTAGTTTCAATAAAAAGGGCAAGGGAAAGAAAGGGAACTTCAAGAAGAATGGCAAGAAAGTTATCTCTCTCGTGAAGAAGCCCAAAGCTGGAACCAAGCCTGAAACTGAGTGCTTCTACTACAAAGGGAATGGTCACTGGAAGCGGAACTGCCCCAAGTATTTGGCGGATAAGAAGGATGGCAAAGTGAACAAAGGTATGTTTGATATACATGTTATTGATGTGTACCTTACTAATGCTCGTAGTAGCACCTGGGTATTTGATACTAGTTCGGTTGCTCATATTTGTAACTCGAAATAGTAGCTATAGAATAATCGAAGATCGGCTAAGGACGAGGTGACGATGCGCGTCAGGATGGTTCCAAGGTCGATGTGATCGCCGTCGGTACGCTACCTCTACATCTACCATCGGGATTAGTTTTAGACCTTAACAATTGTTATTTGGTGTCAGCGTTGAGCCTGAACATTATATCTGGATCTTGTTGAATGCGAGACGGTTATTCATTTAAGTCAGATAATAATGGTTGTTCTATTTATATGAGTAATATCTTTTATGGTCATGCATCTTTGATGAATGGTCCATTCTTGTTGAATCTCGATCGTAGTGATACACATATTCATAATATTGATGCCAAAAGATGCAAAGTTGATAATGATAGTGCAACATACATGTGGAACTTCCATTTAGGTCATATTGGTGTAAAGCGCATGAAGAAACTCCATGCGGATGGACTTTTGGAATCACTTGATTATGAATCATTTGATACTTGGGAACAATGCCTCATGGGCAAGATGACTAAAACTCCATTCTCCAAAACAATGGAGTGAGCTAATGACTTATTGAAATAATACATACCGATGTATGTGGTCCAATGAGTGTTGAGACACGTGGTATTATCGTTATTTTCTAACCTTTATAGATGATTTGACTAGGTATGGGTATATCTACTTAATGAAACACAAATCTGAAACATTTGAAAAGTTCAAAGAATTTCAGAGTGAACTAGAGAATCATTGTAACAAGAAAATAAAGTTTCTATGATCTGATCATGGAGGTGAATATTTGAGTTATGAGTTTCGCCTTCATTTAAAACAATGTGGAATTGTTTCACAACTCATGCCATGTGGAACACCACAGCGTAATGGTGTGTCCGAACATCGTAACCGTACTTTATTAGATATGGTGCGTTCTATGATGTCTCTTACCGATTTACCAGTATCGTTTTGGGGTCATGCATTAGAGACAGCCGCATTCATGTTAAAAAGGGCACTGTCTAAATCCGTTGAGACGATACCGTATGAACTATGGTTTGGCAAGAAACCTAAGTTGTCGTTTCTTAAAGTTTGGGGATGTGATGCTTATGTCAAAAAGATTCAGCCTAATAAGCTCGAACCCAAATTGGAGAAGTGCATCTCCATAGGATACCCTAAGGAAACTATTGGGTACACCTTCTACCACAGATCCGAAGGCAAGATCATTGTTTCCAAGAATGGGTCCTTTTTAGAGAAGGAGTTTCTCTCGAAATAAGTGAGTGGGAGGAAAGTAGAACTTGATGAGGTAATTGTACCTTCTCTCGAATTGTAAAATAGCACATCAGAGAAAACCGTTCTCGTGATGCCAACACCAACTAGAGAGGAAGATAATAATCATGATCATGAAACTTCGGATCAAGTTACTACTGGACCTCGTAGGTCGACTAGAACACGTTCCGCACCAGAGTGGTACGGTAATCATGTCCTAGAAGTCATGTTATTAGACCATGGCGAACCTACGAACTATGAAGAAGCTATGATGAGCCCAGATTCTAATAAATGGCTTGAGGCCATGAAATCTGAGATAGGATCCATGTATGAGAACAAATTATGGACTTTGATGGACTTGCCCAATTATAGGCAAGCCATTGAGAATAAATGGATCTTCAAGAAGAAGACGGACGCTGATGGTAATGTCACTATCTACAAAGCTCGACTTGTCGCAAAAGGTTTTTGACAAGTCCAAGGGGTTGACTATGATAAGACTTTCTCACTCGTAGCGATGCTGAAGTCTGTCCGAATCATGTTAGCAATTGTCGCATTTTAAAATTATGAAATCTGGCAAATGGACGTCAAAACTGCATTCCTTAATGGATTTCCTAAAGAAGAGTTATATACGACGCAACCAGAAGGTTTTGTCGATCCTAAAGGTGCTAACAAAGTGTGCAAGCTCCAATGATCCATCTATGGACTGGTGCAAGCATCTTGGAGTTGGAATATATGTTTTGATGAGGGGATCAAAGCATATAGTTTTATACAGACTTATGGTGAAGCCTGTATTTACAAGAAAGTGAGTGGGAGCTCTGTAGCATTTCTGATATTATATGTGGAAGACAAATTGTTGATTGGAAATGATATAGAATTTCTGGATATCATAAAAGGATACTTGAATAAGAATTTTTCAATGAAAGACCTCGGTGAAGCTGCCTATATATTAGGCATCAAGATCTATAGGGATAGGTCGAGACACTTACTAGGACTTTCACAAAGAACATACCTTGACAAAGTTTTGAAGAAGTTCAAAATGGACCAATCAAAGAAAGGGTTCTTGTCTGTGTTGCAAGGTGTGAAATTGAGTCAGACTCAAAGCCGAACCACGACAGAAGATAGAGAGAAAATGAAAGTCATTCCCTATGCCTCAGCCATAGGTTCTATCATATATGCTATGTTGTGTACCAGACCTGATGTGTGGCTTGCCATAAGTTTAGCAGGGAGGTACCAAAGTAATCCAGGAGTGGATCACTGGACAGCGGTCTAGAACATCCTAAAGTGCCTTAAAAAGGACCAAGGATATGTTTCTCGTTTATGGAGGTGACGAAGAGCTCGTCGTAAATGGTTACGTCGATGCTAGCTTCGAGACTGGTCTGGATGACTCTAAGTCACAAACCGGATACATATTTATATTGAATGGTGGAGGTGTCAGTTGGTGTTGTTCCAAGCAGAGTGTCGTGGTGGGATCTACGTGTGAAGCGGAGTACATAGCTGCTTCGAAAGTAATACGTCTCCAACGTATCTATAATTTTTGTTTGTTCTGTGCTATTATATTATCTGTTTTGGATGTTCTATATGCATTAATATGCTATTTTATATTATTTTGGGGACTAACTTATTAACCTAGAGCCCAATGCCAGATTCTGTTTTTTTCCTTGTTTTTGAGCTTCGCAGAAAATGAATACTAAACGGAGTCCAAACGGAATAAAACTTCATGATGATTTTTCTTGGACCAAAAGGCACCCATAGGACTTGGAGTGTAAGTCATAAGAGCCATGAGGCGGTGACAAGGGTGGAGGGCACACCCTGGGAGGCCTACTTTGTGGGGCCCTCGTGACCTTCCTGGCCTAGTTCTTCCTCCTATATATTCACATATATTCCATAACCACCAGAAGCATCCACGAAAACACTTTTCCACCGCTACAGCCTTCTGTTCCCGTGAGATCCCATCTTGGGGACTTTTCTGGCATCCTGTCGGAGGGGGATTCGATCACGAAGGGCATCTACATCAACTCTATTGCCCTTTCGATGAAGCGTGAGTAGTTTACCACAGACCCACGGGTCCATATCTAGTAGATAGATGGCTTCTTATCTCTCTTTGATTCTCAATACCATGTTCTCCTCGATGTTCTTGGAGATCTATCTGATGTAATCTTCTTTTGTGGTGTGTTTGTTGAGATCTGATGAATTGTGGATTTATGATCAGCTTATCTATGAATATTATTTGAATCTTCTCTGAATTATTATGTGCATGATTTGATATCTGTGTATTTCTCTTTGAATTATTGGTTTGGTTTGGCCAACTAGACTGGTTTTTCTTGCAATGGGAGAGGTGCTTAGCTTTGGGTTCAATCTTGCGTGATTTCACCCAGTGACAAAGTAGGGGTAGCGAGACCCGTATTGAATTGTTGCCATCGAGGATAAAGAGATGGGGTTTACATCATATTGCATGAGTTTATTCCTCTACATCATGTCATCTTTAAGGCGTTACTCCATTCTTTATGAACTTAATACTCTAGATGCATGCTAGATAGCGGTCGATGTGTGGAGTAATAGTAGTAGATGCACACAAGAGTCAGTCTACTTGACACGGACGTGATACCTATATTACATAATCATTGCCTTGGATATCGTCATAACTTTGTGCTTTTCTATCAATTGCTTGACAGTAATTTGTTCACCCACCGTATAATTTGCCTTCATGAGAGAAGCCTCTAGTGAAACCTATGGCCCCGGGGTCTATTTGCATAATATTAGTTTCCGATATGCTATTTTGCAATCTTTTATTTTCAGATTATAAACCAAAAAACCCAAAAATATTGTATCTTTTGTTTAGTTTTATTTATCTCTATTAGATCTCACCTTTGCAAGTGACCGTGAAGGGATTGACAACCCCTTTATCGCGTTGCGTGCAAGTGTTTGATTGTTTGTGCAGGTGCATCGATTGGAGACTTGCGTGTTTCTCCTACTGGATTGATACCTTGGTTCTTAACTGAGGGAAATACTTATCTCTACTGTGCTGCATCACCCTTTCCTCTTCAGGGAAAAACCAACACGAGCTCAAGAAGTAGCACGAAGAATTTCTGGCGCCGTTGCTGGGGAGATTTACACCAAGCCTACCAAGTACCCATCATAAACTCTCATCTCTTGCATTACGTTATTCGCCATTCACCTCTCGTTTTCCTCTCCCCCACTTCTAAAATGATTTTCGAAAAGATTTTCTTTTTTCGCCCTTCTTCTGTTCGTCTTTCCGTTTGCCCATTTAGTTTGCTCGTTTCCTAGATCGATTTCTTGCCATCATGTCTGAATCTGGGGAGATTATCGTTGAAAAGGATAGTAGTAATGATGAGGGAAACCTGGATAATTTTGCTAATATTGATCCTCATGAAGAACCTACTATCTTGCACACTAAAAAACTTTGCATAGGTAGCGGCAATATTATTGGAAAAGGAGTTATTCAAGATTTCTTTACTTGTGCCAGTGTGCTACCCACATTAGGTGGATCTATTCTCCATAAAACTAATAGTCTCGCGGATGCAATAACTTTGCTTGTAATTGAACTTGAAAGACAATTTGTCCATATGCATCCTTGCATACGAAGGATTTTTCTAGAGTTCCCTAATATTGAGCATTCTTCTGTTAAACGTGCCGCTACCATATTTCTAGCTCATGAGTTTAGATTCATTATGAAATAAGCTAGTGAAATTTTTGCGCATTATCAAATAGATGGTGGTCGTTCTCCCATAGATGGGATTCTATTTAATCAAGAAGAAATAATGCATTTACGATCGCTCGATCATGTTGCTTATAACAAAAATTTAAGAAAAAGGGTCCCTACCAATGTTTTAGTTGTGAAGATTTCTGAACTTAATGATAATTTTACTATACAAAACAACAGATTAGGTTTCTCTCTAGAAAATAAGCTCATGACTTTTTTTCCAAAAGAACGCTTACAATGATGAGTTGATCATAAAATACAAGGGGCCGAAGGAGGAGCCAATTCCTCCTGAACTTGATCTTAGGGATCCTTATCCTATTAAATTTAGCCCTTTTGATTACTTTTGCTTACCACAAAGAAAACTTGCTGCTGAACGAAGGGACTATGAGATGAGCATACGTGATATGCCTTATTATTAGTATGGCAATACCTAGATCTATGTTTTTATGCCTAGCTAAGGGCGTTAAACTATAGCGCTTGTTGGGAGGCAACCAAATTTTATTTTTGTTCTTGCTTTTTTGGTTCTGTTTTTCAATAAATAATTCATCTAGCCTCTGGTTAGATGTGTTTTTGTGTTTTAATTAGTGTTTGTGCCAAGTAAGACCTTTGGGATGGCTTAGAGTGATAGTTGTTTTGTTCTCGCTAAAACACAGAAACTTTTGTGCCCAGGAAAATAATTCTCATTTTTTACAGAAGTGTGCTGTTGATCTGATTCTTTTTGTACAAGATTGGTATACAAAATGCCCAGGTTTTCCTAATTTTTCAGAATTTTTGGAGTTACAGAAGTATTCGAGAGTTACAGATTGCTATAGACTATTCTGTTTTTGACAGATTCCGTTTTCTATGTGTTGTTTGCTTATTTTGATGAATCTATGGGTTGTATCGGGGGTATGAACCATGGAAAATTTGGAATATAGTAGATATTACACCAATATAAATAAAGAATGAGTTCAAAACAGTACCAAAAGTGGTGATTTATTTTCTTATACCAATGGATCTTATGAGATTTTCTGTTGAGTTTTGTGTTGTGAAGTTTTCAAGTTTTGGGTAAAGATTTGAGGGACTATGGAATAAGGAGAGGAAAGAGCCTAAGCTTGGGGATGCCCAAGGAACCCCAAGGTAATATTCAAGGACAACCAAGAGCCTAAGCTTGGGGATGCCTCGAATGGCATCCCCTCTTTCGTCTTCGCCTATCGGTAAATTTACTTGAGACTATATTTTTATTCACCACATGATATGTGTTTTGCTTGGAGCGTCTTGTATGATTTGAGTCTTTACTTTTTAGTTTTCCACAATCATCCTTGCTGTACACACCTTTTGAGAGGGACATGCATGAATCTTGATTTATTAGAATACTCTATGTGCTTCACTTATATCTTTTGAGCTATGCAATTTTGCTCTAGTGCTTCACTTATATCTTTTTAGAGCACGGCAGTGGTTTTATTTTGAAGAAATTATCAAACTCTCATGTTTCACTTATATTATTTTGAGAGTCTCTCTAAACAGCCTGGTAATTTGCTTTGGTTATGAAATTAGTCCTAATATGACAAGCATCCAAGAGGGATATAATAAAAAACTTTCATATAAAGTGCATTGAATACTATGAGAAGTTTGATTCCTTATGATTGTTTTGATATATAAAGATGGTGGTATTAGAGTCATGCTAGTGAGTCATTGTGGATTGTAGAAATACTTGTGTTAAAGTTTGTGATTCCCGTAGCATGCACGTATGGTGAACCGTTATGTGATGAAGTTGGAGCATGATTTATTTATTGATTGTCTTCCTTATGAGTGGCGGTCGGAGACGAGCGATGATCTTTTCCTACCAATCTATCCCCCTAGGAGCATGCACATAATACTTTGTTTCGATGACTAATAGATTTTTGCAATAAGTATGTGAGTTCTTTATGATTAATGTTGAGTACATGGATTATATGCACTCTCACTCTTCCACCCTTGCTAGCCTCTCTAGTATCGCGCAACTTTCACCGGTGCCATACACCCACCTATTACCTTCCTCAAAACAGCCACCATGCCTACCTATTATGGAATTTCCATAGCCATTCTGAGATATATTGCCATGCAACTTCCACCGTTCTGTTTTACTATGACATGTTCCATCATTGTCATATTGCTTTGCATGATCATGTAGTTGACATAGTATTTGTGGCAAAGCCACCATTATAATTTTCATACATGTCACTCTTGAGTCATTGCACATCCATGTACACCGCCGGAGGCATTCATATGTAGTCATATTTTGTTCTAAGTATCGAGTTGTAATTCTTGAGTTGTAAGTAAATAAAAGTGTGATGATCATCATTATTAGAGCATTGTCCCATTTGAGGAAAGGATGATGGAAGCTATGATTCCCTCACAAGTTGGGATGAGTCTCCATACTTTACAAAAAATAAAATAGGCCAAGAAGCCCACCAAATAAATAAATAAACAATGAGAGAAAAGAGAGAAGGGGCAATGTATCCTTTTTCCACACTTGTGCTTCAAAGTAGCACCATGATCTTCATGATAGAGAGTATCCTATGTCGTCACTTTCATATACTAGTGGGAATTTTTCATTATAGAACTTGGATTGTATATTCCAATGATGGGCTTCCTCAAATTGCCCTAGGTCTTCGTGAGCAAGCGAGTTGGATGCACACCCACTTAGTTTTCTTTTTGAGCTTTCGTAAACTTATAGCTCTAGTGCATCCGTTGCATGGCAATCCCTACTCGCTCACATTGACATCTATTGATGGGCATCTCCATAGCCCGTTGATACGTCTAGTTAATGTGAGACTATCTCCTTCTTTTTGTCTTCTCCACAACCACCATATTTTGTTCCACCTATAGTGATATATCCATGGCTCACGCTCATGTATTGCGTGAAGTTGAAAATTTTTGAGAACATCAAAAGTATGAAACAATTGCTTGGCTTGTCATCAGGGTTGTGCATGATTTGAATACTTTGTGTGATGAAGATGGAGCATAGCCAGATTATATGATTTTGTAGGGATAACTTTCTTTGGCCATGTTATTTTGAGAAGACACGGTTGCTTTATTAGTATGCTTGAAATATTATTGTTTTTATGTCAATATTAAACTTTTGTTTTGAATCTTATGGATCTGCATGTTCATGCCACAATAAAGAAAATTACATGGATAAATGTGATAGGTATCATTCCACATCAAAAATTCTATTTTTATCATTTAGCTACTCAAGGACGAGCAGGAATTAAGCTTGGCGATGCTTGATACGTCTCCAACGTATCTATAATTTTTTATTGTTACATGCTATTATATTATCTGTTTTGGATGTTTTATATGCATTAAGATGCTATTTTATATTATTTCTCGGACTAACTTATTAACCTAGAGCCAGTGACACTTTCTGTTTTTTCCTTGTTTTTGAGCTTCACAGAAAAGGAATACTAAACGGAGTCCAAACGAAATAGAACTTCACGATGATTTTCTTGGCCCAAAAGACACCCAGGGGACTTCGAGTGCAAGTCAGAAGAGCCACGAGGCGGCGGCAAGGGTGGAGGGCACGCCCTAGGGGGGAAACCCCCTACCTTGTGGGCCCCTCGTAACCTTCCTGACCTAGTTCTTCCTCCTATATATTCACATATATTCCAGAACCACCAGAAGCATCCACGAAAACACTTTTCCACCGCTGCAACCTTCTGTTCCCATGAGATCCCATCTTGGGGCCTTTTCCCGCATCCTGCTGGAGGGGGATTTGATCATGGAGGGCATCTACATCAACTCTATTGCCCTTCTGATGAAGCGTGAGTAGTTTACCATAGTCCTACAGGTCCATAGCTAGTAGCTAGATGGATTCTTCTCTCTCTTTTATTCTCAATACCATGTTCTCCTCGATGTTCTTAGAGATCTACCTAATGTAATCTTCTTTTGCGGTGTGTTTGTCAAGATTCGATGAATTGTGGATTTATGATCAGCTTATCTATGAATATAATTTGAATCTTCTCTGAATTCTTATATGCATGATTTGATATCTTTGTATTTCTCTTTGAATTATCGGTTTGGTTTGGAAAACTAGATTAGTTTTTCTTGCAACAGGAGAGGTGCTTAGCTTTGGGTTCAATCTTGCGTGATTTCACCCAGTGACAAAGTAGGGGTAGCGAGACACATATTGAATTGTTGCCATCGAGGATAAAAAGATGGGGTTTACATCATATTGCATGAGTTTATTCCTCTACATCATGTCATCTCACTTAAGGCGTTACTCCATTATTTATGAACTTAATACTTTATATGCATGTTGGATAGCGGTCGATGTGTGGAGTAATAGTAGTAGATGTAGGCAGGAGTCGGTCTACTTGACACGGACGTGATGTCTATATTACATAATCATTGCCTTGGATATCGTCATAACTTTGCGCTTTTCTATCAATTGCTTGACAGTAATTTGTTCACCCACTTTATAATTTGCCTTCATGAGAGAAGCCTCTAGTGAAACCTATGGCCCCCCAGGTCTATTTTGCATCATACTAGTTTCTAATCTACTATTTTGAAATCTTTTATTTTTCAGATCCATAAACCAAAAAACCCAAAAAAAATATCTTTTGTTTAGTTTTATTTATCTCTATCAGATCTCACCTTTGCAAATGACCTTGAAGGTATTGACAACCCCTTTATCGCGTTGGGTGCAAGTGTTTGATTGTTTGTGCAGGTGCATCGATTGGGGACTTGCGCGTTTCTCCACTGGATTGATACCTTGGTTCTTAACTGAGGAAAATACTTATCTCTACTGGGCTGCATCATCCTCTTTAAGGGAAAAACCAACGCAAACTCAAGAAGTAGCAGGAAGCAGCACATGAAGGAGTCTGGATGAAGGAGTTCATATCCGATCTGGGTGTAAAACTAGTGCATCGGGTCCAATGAATATATTTTGTGACAACACGGGAGCAATTGCCTTAGCGAAGGAATCCAGGTTTCATAAGAGAACCAAACACATCAAGAGATTCTTAAACTCCATTCGTGAAAAGGTCAAGGATGGAGACATAGAAATTTGCAAAATACATACGGATCTAAACTTAGCAGACCCGTTGACTAAGCCTCTTCCGCGAGCAAAACATGATCAACACTAAGACTACATGGGTGTTAGATTCATTACAATGTAATCTAGATTATTGACTCTAGTGCAAGTGGGAGACTGATGGAAATATGCCTAGAGGTAATAATAAAGTTGTTATTATTATATTTCCTTATTCATGATAAAGGTTTATTATTCATGCTGGAATTGTATTGATCAGAAACTTAAACACATGTGTGGATACATAAACAAATACCGTGTCCCTACTGAGCCTCTACTAGACTAGCTCATTGATCAAAGATGGTTAAGGTGTCCTAACCATGGACATGTGTTGTTACTTGATAACGAGATCACATCATTAGGAGAATGATGTGATGGACAAGACCCATCCGTTAGCGTAGCATACGATCGTTCGATTTATTGATATTGCTTTCTTAATGTCAAATACATATTCCTTCAACTATGAGATCATGCAACTCCCGGATACCGGAGGAATACCTTGTGTGCTATCAAATGTCACAATGTAACTGGGTGATCATAAAGATGCTCTATAGGTATCTCCGAAGGTGTATGTTGAGTTGGCATGGATCGAGATTAGGATTTTTTTTCACTCCGTGTATTAGAGAGGTATCTCTGGGCCCTCTCAGTAATACACATAACAAGAAGCTTGCAGGCAAAGTGACTGAGGAGTTAGTTACGAGATGATGTATTATGGAACAAGTAAAGAGACTTGCCGGTAACGAGATTGAACTAGGTATGAAGATACCGACGATCGAATCTCGGGCAAGTAACATACCGACAGACAAAGGGAATTACGTATGTTGTCATAAGGTTCGACTGATGAAAATCTTCATAGAATATGTAAGAACTAATATGGGCATCCAGGTTCCTCTATTGGTTATTGACCGGAGAGGCGTTTCGGTCATGTCTACATCATTCTCGAACCCATAGGGTCCGCACGCTTAACGTTCGTTGACGATATAGTATTATATGAGTTATGTGATTTGGTGAGAAAATGTTGTTCGGAGTCCTGGATGAGATCACGAACATGACGAGGAGCTCCGAAATGGTTCGGAGGTTAAGATTGATATATAGAACGATGCTATTTGGTCATCGAAAAGGTTTCAGATTGTATTGGGTAGTCATCGGATCATCGGAAGGGGTTCCCGGAAGCCCCGGGAGGTTAATGGGCCTTATGGGCCAAGAGAGGGGAACACACCAGCCCACAAGGGGCTGGCGCGCCCCTTCTCTTGGCCGTCGGCCCTATGAATGGAAAGGGGGGAGGGCTAGCCCCTCTTTCCTTCCCTCCACCTAAGAGGAAGGAAAGGGGGGGCGCCACCTCCTCCTGCCTTCCCCCCGCAGGCAAACAAGGAAGGGGGGCGCCAACAGGTAGGTGATGTCTACTACGCAACCTTCTTCTTGTAGACTCGTGTTGGAACTCCAAGCGCAGAGTTTTGTAGGACAGTAGCAAATTTCCCTCAAGTGGATGACCTAAGGTTTATCAATCCGTGGGAGGCGTAGGATGAAGATAGTCTCTCTCAAACAACCCTGCAACCAAATAACAAATAGTCTCTTGAGTCCCCAACACACTGATACATCCATTTTGCGTCATGGTTTCCTACTGTTATTTATGTTGTTTTATTGTATAATAATGCTTTTTGGAGTAATTCTAATGCCTTTTCTCTCATAATATGCAAGGTATGCACCAAGGGGGATAATTCTGGCAGCTAGAAATCTGGACCTGAAAAAGCTACGTCAAGCTACCTATTCTACACAACTCCAAATGAGCTGAAACTCCCCGAGGATTTTTTATGGAATATTAAATAAATATTGGAGCAAATAAGTACGAGAGGAGGGCCACCAGGTGGGCACAACCCACCTGGGCACGGCAGGAGGCCCAGGCGCGCCCTGGTGGGTGCTGCCCTCCTCGGCCCACCTCCGGTGCCCATCTTCTGGTATATATCATTTTGACCTAAAAAATCAGAGGAGGACATTCGGGACGAAGCGCCGCCGCCTTGAGGCGGAACTTGGGCAGGAGCATTTTTGCCCTCCGGCGGAACGATTCCGCCGGGGGAACTTCCCTCCCGGAGGGGGAAATCATCGTCATCATCATCACCAACAACTCTCCCATTTTGGGGAGGGCTATCTTCATCAACATCCTCACAGCACCAACTCGTCTCAAACCCTAGTTCATCTCTTGTGTTCAATCTTTGTATCAAAACTATAGATTGGTGCTTGTGGATGACTAGTAGTGTTGATTACGTCTTGTAGTTGATTACTATATGGTTTATTTGGTGGAAGATTATATGTTCAGATCCATTATGCTATTCCATACCCCTCTGATCTTGAGCATTTTTATCATTTTTGAGTAGTTACTTTCGTTTTTGTGTTCACGGGAGAAATCATGTTGCAAGTAATCATGTGAACTTGATATGTGTTCAATATTTTGATGGTATGTATGTTGCCATTATCTTAGTGGTGTCGTGTAAACATCGACTACATGAAACTTCACCATATTTGGGCCTACGGGAATGCATTGTGGAGTAGTTATTAGATGGTAGGTTGCGAGAGTGACAGAACCTTAAACCCCAGTTTATGCGCTATTCTGTAAGGGACCGATTGGATCCAAAAGTTTAATTCTATGGTTAGAATTTATTCTTAATACTTTTCTCGTAGTTGCGGATGCTTGCAAGAGGGTTAATCATAAGTAGGAGGTTTATTCAAGTAGGAACAACACCTAAGCACTGGTCTACCCACATATCAAATTATCAAAGTACCGAACACGAATTAGGCCAACATGATGAAAGTGACTAGATGAAATTCCCGTGTACCCTCAAGAACACTTTGCTTATTATAAGAAACTGTTTTGGCATGTCCTTTGCCTCAAAAGGATTGGGCTACCTTTCTGCACTTTTGTTACTACTATTGTTACTTGCTCGTTACAAATTATCTTGCTATCGAACTACTCCGCTACTTACAATTTTAGCACTTGCAGACATTAGCTTGCTGAAAACCACTTGTCATTTCCTTCTGCTCCTCATTGGGTTCGACACTCTTACTTATCGAAAAGGATACAATTGACCCCCTATACTTGTGGGTCATCAAGGCCATTTTTGAGCGCCATTGCCAGGGAGTGAAGCACTCTTGGTAAGTGAAAATTGGTAAGGAAACATTATTACTACATGCTGAAATTTATTGTCACTTGCTACTATGGAAAACAATCCTTTGAGGGGGGGTTTCGGGGTATCTTCACCTCGACCGGAACCACAATTAATTACCCCTCAACCTACTACACCTACTGAAAATATTGAATATGAAATTCCTTCGGGTATGTTAAAACAACTGCTAGCTAATCCTTATGCAGGAGATGGAACCGAACATCCTGATATGCACTTGATATATGTGAATGAAATTTGTAGATTGTTTAAGCTTGCATGTTTGCCTGGAGATGAAGCTAATAATAAGGTTTTCCCTTTATCTTTTAAGGGAAAAGCATTGACATGGTATAGGCTATGTGATGATATTCGATCTTGGAATTGGAACCGTTTGAAATTGGAATTTCATCAGAAATTTTATCCTATGCATCTAGTTCATCGTGATCGGAATTATATATATAATTTTTGGCCTTGTGAAGGAGAAAGTATCGCTCTATCTTGGGAAGGCTTAAGTGAATGTTATATTCATGCCCCAATCATGAGATCTCAAGAGAAATTATTATTCACAATTTGTATGCTCGGTTTTCTCGTAATGATCAATCCATGCTCGATACTTCTTCAACTAGTTCTTTTATGAAGAAGACTATTGAACTCCGGTGGGATATTTTAGAAAGAATTAAACGCATCTTTGAAGATTGGGAACTTGACGAAGGTAAAGAGTCAGGTATTGAACCTAATTATGGACTTGACTCTGAGATAGTAGCTTCCTTTTGTGAATCTTTTGCTACTCATGTCGATGTCCCTAAGGAGAAGTGGTTTAAATATCACCCACCAATTAAAGAAGAAGTTAAAGAACCGGTAAAAGCTAAATAAGAAACTATCATTTACAATGTTGATCCAGTTGTTCCCACTGCTTATATTAAAAAACCACCTTTTCCTGTTAGGATGAAGGAACATGTTAAAGCTTCAATTGTGGTTAAAAAAGTTATGTTAGAACAACCAAACCATCTGAACAAATCAAAGTTGAACCTAGTGTAGCTATGGTTAAAGATCTCTTAGTTGATAATATTGATGGGCATGTTATCTACTTATGTAGTGAAGCTTCTAGAATTGCCAAACCTGAAGGAGAAGATAAACATAGACCAGTTGTTGGCATGCATGTTGTCTCAGTTAAGATAGGAGGTCACTGTTATCATGGGTTATGTGACCTAGGTGCTAGTGTGTGTGATATTCCTTTATCCTTATACCAAGAAATTAAAGATGAAATAGCACCTGCTAAAATAGAAGACATATATGTTACTATTAAACTTGCTAATAGAGATACTATATCACCAATTGGGATTCTTAGAGATGTTGAAGTCTTGTGTGGGAAAATAAAATACCTTACTGATTTTCTTGTTCTTAGCACCCCACAAGATGACTTTTGTCCCATTATTTTTGGTAGACCTTTCTTGAACACCATCAATGCTAAAATAGATTGTGAGAAACAAACTGTCGGTGTTAGCTTTGGTGATGAATCTCATGAATTTAATTTTTCCAAGTTTAGTAAACAACCTCATAAGAAAGATTTGCCTAATAAGGATGAGATTATTGGTCTTGCTTCTATTGTTATACCTCCTACTGATCCTTTGGAACAATATTTGCTAGACCATGAAAATGATTTGCATATGCGTGAAAGAAATGAAATAGATAGAATCTTTTTCCAATAACCACCTCTGCTTAAACACAATTTGCTATTGAAACTCTAGGAGGTCCTCCTCCACCTGAAGGTGATCCTGTGTTTGAATTAAAACAATTGCCAGACACTCTTAAATATGCTTATCTTGATGAAAAGAAGATAAATCCTGTTATTATTAGTGATAATTGTTCAGAACATGAAGAAGAAAGATTATTGAAAGTTCTAAGGAAGCACAGGGCTGCTATTGGATATACTCTTGATGATCTTAAGGGCATTAGTCCCACTCTATGCCAGCACAAGGTTAATATGGAACCGGATGCTAAACCAGTTGTTGATCCCAACGTCAGTTAAATCCAAAAATGAAAGAAGTGGTAAGAACTGAAATATTGAAACTTCTGGAAGCAGGTATAATCTATCCTGTAGCTGATAGTAGATGGGTAAGTCATGTTCATTGTGTCCCTAAGAAAGGAGGTATTACTGTTGTTCCTAATGATAAGAATGAGCTTATTCGAAAAACAATTGTCACAGGCTATAGAATGGTAATTGATTATAGAAAAATAAATAAAGCTACTAGAAAAGATCATTACCCTCTGCCTTTTATTGATCAAATGTTAGAAAGATTATCTAAGCACACACATTTTTGCTTCCTTGATGGATACTCTGGCTTTTCACCAATACCTGTTTTACAATCTGATCAAGAAAAGACCACTTTTACTTGTCCTTTAGGAACATTTGCTTATATACGCATGCCTTTCGGTTTATGTAATGCACCTGCTACCTTTCAAACATGTATGACTGCTATCTTCTCTAATTTTTGTGAAAAGATTGTTGAGGTTTTCATGGATGACTTTTCTATTTATGGGAAGTCTTTTGATGATTGTTTAAGCAATCTTGATCAAGTTTTGCAGAGATGTGAACAAACAAATCTCATCTTGAATTGGGAGAAGTGCCATTTTATGGTTAATGAAGGTATTGTCTTGGGCCATAAAATTTTCTGAAAGAGGCATTGAGGTGGACAAAGCCAAGGTTGATTCAATTGATAAAATGCCATGTCCTAAAGATATCAAAGGTATTCGTAGTTTCCTTGGACATGTTGGTTTCTATAGTAGGTTTATCAAAGACTTTTCTAAAATTTCTAGGCCTCTAACTAATCTTTTGCAAAAGGATATTCCCTTTGTGTTTGATGATGATTGCATGGAAGCCTTTGAAACACTAAAGAAAGCCTTAATTACTACACTTGTTGTTCAACCACCTGATTGGAACTTACCTTTTGAGATTATGTGTGATGCTAGTGATTATGTTGTCGGTGTTGTTCTAGGACAAAGAGTTGATAAGAAACTAAATGTTATTCATTATGCTAGTAAAACTCTAGGCAGTGCTCAACAAAACTATGCTACTACTGAAAAAGAATTCTTAGCAGTGGTGTTTGCTTGTAATAAATTCAGATCTTACATTGTTGATTCTAAAGTAATTGTTCACACCAATCATGCTACTATAAAATATCTTATGGAAAAGAAAGATGTTAAACCTAGACTCATTAGGTGGGTTCTTCTGCTACAAGAATTTGATTTCCATATCACTGATAGGAAAGGAGCAGAGAACCCCGTGGCTGATAACTTGTCTAGACTTGAAAATATTCTTGATGACCCACAACCAATTAATCATAGCTTCCCTGATGAACAACTAGCTGCAATAAATGTTTCTCATAGTACACCTTGGTATGCTGACTATGCTAATTATATTGTTGCTAAATACATACCATCTAGATTTACATATCAACAAAAGAAAAAAATCTTCTATGATTTAAGACATTACTTTTGGGATGACCCACATCTTTATAAAGAAGGAGTAGATGGATTATTAGACATTGTGTACCCGAGCATGAACAGGAACAAACCCTACGGAAATGTCACTCCGAAGCTTATGGAGGACATCACGCGGGAGACAGAACCGCTCATAAGGTATTGCAATCTGGGTTTTAATTGCCTACTCTCTTCAAGGATGCCCGTAAGTTCATCTCATCATGTGGTGAATGCCAAAGAATAGGTAATGTCGGTAAGCGTCAAGAAATGCCTATGAATTATTCACGTGTTGTTGAACCATTTGATGTTTGGGGATTTGACTTCATGGGACCTTTTCCTTCTTCTAATGGGTATACACATATTTTGGTTGTTGTTGATTATGTCACTAAGTGGGTAGAAGCCATTCCAACCAGTAGTGCTGATCACAACACCTCTATTAAAATGCTTAAGGAAGTTATTTTCCCAAGGTTTGGAGTCCCTAGATATTTAATGACTGATGGTGGTTCACACTTTATTCATGGTGCTTTCCGTAAAATGCCTACTAAGTATGATGTTAACCATAGAATTGTGTCACCTTATCATCCTCAATCTAGTGGTCAAGTTGAACATAGCAATAGAGAAATAAAACTAATCTTACAGAACACTGTTACTAGGTCTCGGAAGAATTGGTCTAAGAAATTACATGATGCACTTTGGGCTTATAGAACAGCTTACAAAAATCCTATGGGTATGTCCCCATATAAAATGGTTTATGAAAAAGCTTGTCATTTACCTCTTGAGTTAGAACACAAAGCATTTTGGGCAATAAAAGAACTCAATTATGATTTCAAACTTGCTAGGGAAAAGTGGTTATTTGATATTAGCTCATTAGATGAATGGAGAACCCAGGCCTATGAAAATGCTAAGTTATTCAAAGAAAAAGTTAAAAGATGGCATGATAAAAGAATCCAAAAGTATGAGTTCAAAGTAGGAGAGTATGTTCTTTTGTACAACTCCCGTTTCAGATTCTTTGCAGGAAAACTACTCTCCAAATGGGAAGGACCCTATGTCATCGAGGAGGTCTATCGATCCGAAGCTATTAAAATAAATAATGCCGAAGGTACTAACCCGAAGGTTGTCAATGGGCAACGAATAAAACACTATATCTCAGGTACGCCCATTAACGTTGAAAGCAATGTTATCCAAACTTTGACACCGGAAGAACACATAAAAGAGTCCTTCCGGAACACTCCAGAATCATGAAAATAAGGAGGTACGTGATACAGTAAGTAAACGGACTCCGAAAAATCCGCAAAAATATTTTTTGTCAGTTTTGGAATATTTATAAAATTAGGAAAAAAATAAGAGACTTCCAGGAAAGTGACCCTGGTGGGCACGATACACCAGGGCGCCCTAGGCCTGCCTGGCGTGCCTAGGTGGGTTGTGCCCACCTCGGGTACTTTTCGATCTCTATTTTTCTTCTGTTCTGCTTGTTCCCCAAGATAAAAAATCTATACATACCTCCCAAACCTGTTAACCTCTATATCACGGAGAAATCTCCTGTTTTCTTTTCTTGTTGTTTTCTGTCAGATCTGTTGAGCCATGCATCATGTCTTCTCCCTCCTCTGATCGTATGGAAGAAGATTCTTGGTTGATGAAGATCGAGCTGAAGAGAGAAGAGTCTGTTGGAGCAGCTAAGGAGGACAAGAGCAAGGAGGCCACCAGAGATCAAGTGTCGATGGACGAGCAAGCATTGCCCACACATGAGGAAGAGGAAGATATCCTTGAACCCTACTATGCTCATCTTACCCCCATTGAGATTGCAGCCTTCAGGATCATTAATACGGTTCGTATACAAAATGAGTATCTCAATCTTGAAAATATTTTGCATATGGAGCACATTGCTTCCCTGTGGAGAGTCATCCGAAGATTGGAGAGCCTCTTGATCCTTAAAGATCGGATTGCATCTACTTCATCACCACCGTCTTCTTCATCACCATCAAAAGAAAACTGAGTATTGGGTATGGGCACTCCCCTTGGCTTTCGCCAAGCTTGGGGGAGGTGCCCCGGTATCGTATCAATCTCCACTATCTTTTGCCTTTACTTTCTTAGTTTGATTAATGGTTATCTTTTGCTATTAGATGAATAAAAGTTTAATTCGATCCTTTATTTTTGTGAGTTTGCTTAGTGATCAATCATTGTAATCGTGTGCGAGATATAATAAAGTCTAATTTGAGTTTTGCCTTCTTTACTTTCTTGCTGCAATAAAAAGAAAGGAAACAAAAGAAAAAGAGCATATGCTAATCTTATGGTAAGTGATGACATTACACAAGGAAAATTATAAGTAGAAAATTTTATTGTAGATTGACAAACATAGCATTGGTGAATGATGCAACACATGAAAGAATTAATAAGGGAAGAGAAGATTCACACATAAATATATTATCATGGAAAAAATTGTGATTGTGAGCACCCATAAAAATATTATATGCCAAAATTGTTGACGTTGGACAAGGAAGACAACCTAATGATTCATGTTTGTTCATATTCACATAGAAGTCATATTGTCATAGATCCTTCAACATGTGGTGCTTTCCCCTATCTTTGCTAGCCAAAAACTCTGCACTAAGTAGAGATACTACTTGTGCATCCAAAACCCTTAAACCCTATCTTGTTTGAGAGTCCACCATACCTACCTATAGATTGAGTAAGATCCTTCAAGTAAGTTGTGATCGGTGCAAAAGGGCAATAAAAATTGCTTATAAAAGTGTGAGATCATTTAGTGTAAGGGAAAATTGAGTGTTGTACAAACTTGTGATGGTGAAGAATAAAAGCGACAGACTGCATAATAAAGGTTGTCATCACAAGGGGAAATATAATGTGACATTCTCTTGCACTAAGGGGTTGAGCATACAAACAAAAAGCGCATGGCAACCTCTGCTTCCCTCTGCGAAGGGCCTATCTTTTACTTTCATGTATTTACTTTTATGCAAGAGTCAAAGTTTTTCCACTATTCCTTTTATTTTTCTCCTTTGGCAAGCATCATGTGGTGAGGAAAGATCTAGGCACGTATGTACAGTCGAATATGGGTGGCATGAGTTATTATTGTTGACATCACCCTTGAGGTGAGTGTGTTGGGAGGCAAAACTATAAGCCTCTATCTTTCTTTGTGTCCGGTTGAAACATTTTGCTCATGTGTACGCGGTGAGTGTTAGCAATCATAGAAGACTAAATGATGGTTGAGTATGTGGACTTGCCTAAAGGCTCCGATACGTGACCCTTCCTGAAAAGATGATGAATTGTAGTTGCAAAGTTGACTGAGAACATAGTTTGTTGGTTTCCAATAGAGTTTATGCTTTATACTTCGATGTTGTGATGAATTGTCACTTGTTCATGAGAAGTCTAGGAAAAAACTCTATGATAAAAGTTTTATATTCAAGTTTATTCTTGTTATAATAAGTCACGTGATGCTGCTATGTCCGTATTTTTGTTTTTATCGACACCTCTCTCTCTCTAAGCATGTGGACATGTTTTTCGGTTTCGGTTTTCGCTTGAGGACAAGCGAGGTCTAAGCTTGGGGGAGTTGATACGTCCATTTTGCATCATGTTTTCCTACTATTATTTATGTTGTTTTATTGTATAATAATGCTTTTTGGAGTAATTCTAATGTCTTTTCTCTCATAATATGCAAGGTATGCACCAAGGGGGAGAATTCTGGCAGCTGGAAATCTGGACCTGAAAAAGCTACGTCAAGCTACCTATTCTACACAACTCCAAATGAGCTGAAACTCCCCGAGGATTTTTTTATGGAATATTTAATAAATATTGGAGCAAATAAGTACCAGAGGAGGGCCACCAGGTGGGCACAACCCACCTGGGTGCGCCAGGAGGCCTAGGCGCACCCTAGTGGGTGCTGCCCTCCTCGGACCACCTCCGGTGCCCATCTTCTGGTATATAAGTCATTTTGACCTAGAAAAAATCAAAGGAGGACATTCGGGACGAAGCGCCGCCGCCTCGAGGCGGAACTTGGGCAGGAGCACTTTTGCCCTCCGGCGGAGCGATTCCGCCAGGGGAACTTCCCTCCCAGAGGGGGAAATCATCGTCATCATCATCACCAACAACTCTCCCATCTTGGGGAGGGCTATCTTCATCATCTTCACAACACCAACTCCTCTCAAACCCTAGTTCATCTCTTGTGTTCAATCTTTGTATCAAAACTATAGATTGGTGCTTGTGGGTGACTAGTAGTGTTGATTGCATCTTGTAGTTGATTACTATATGGTTTATTTGGTGGAAGATTATATGTTCAGATCCATTATGCCATTCAATACCCCTCTGATATTGAGCATGTTTATCATTTGTGAGTAGTTACTTTCGTTCTTGAGGTCACACGAGAAATCATGTTGCAAGTAATCATGTGAACTTGATATGTGTTTGATATTTTGATGGTATGTATGTTTCCATTCTCTTAGTGGTGTCATGTGAACGTCGACTACATGACACTTCACCATATTTGGGCCTAGGCGAATGCATTATGGAGTAGTTATTAGATGGTGGGTTGCAAGAGTGACTGAAGCTTAAACCCCAGTTTATGCGCTATTTCGTAAGGGACCGATTGGATCCAAAATTTTAATGTTATGGTTAGAATTTATTCTTAATACTTTTATCGTAGTTGCGGATGCTTGAGAGAGGGTTAATCATAAGTAGGAGATTTGTTCAAGTAATAATAGCACCTAAGCACTGGTCCACCCACATATCAAGTTATCAAAGTACTGAACACGAATTAAGCCAACATGATGAAAGTGACTAGATGAAATTCATGTGCACCCTCAAGAATAATTTGCTTATCATAAGAAACCGTTTTAGCCTGTCCTTTGCCTCAAAATGATTGGGCTACCTTGCTGCACTTTTGTTACTACTATTATTGCTTGCTCATTACAAATTATCTTGCTATCAAACTACTCCGCTACTTACAATGTTAGCACTTGCAGACATTACCTTGCTAAAAACCACTTATCATTTCCTTCTGCTCCTCGTTGGGATTGACACTCTTGCTTATCAAAAAGGCTACAATTGACCCCCTATACTTGTGGGTCATTACACACCCAATACAATGGTAAATTGTATAGGTGGACTAGTTCGGCAAAGAGATGGTGATACCAGCGTAATATGGATAGTAGATATAGGTTTTTGTAATCTGAAATATAAAAACAGCAAGGTAACTAGTAGTAAAAGTGAGGACAAACGGTATCACAATGCTTGGAAACAAGGCCTAGGGTTCATACTTTCACTAGTGCAAGTTCTCTCAACAATGACAACATAATTAGATCATATAACAATCCCTCAACGTGCAACAAAGAGTCACTCAAAAGTCACTAGTAGCAGAGACAAATGAAGAGATTATTGTAGGGTTTGAAACCACCTCAAAGTTATTCTTTCTGATCGATCTATTGGGCTATTCCTATAAGTGTCACAAACAGCCCTAGAGTTCGTACTAAAATAACACCTTAAGACACACATCAACCAAAACCCTAATGTCACCTAGATACTCCAATGTCACCACAAGTATCCGCGGGTTTGATTATACGATATGCATCACACAATCTCAGATTCATCTATTCAAACCAACACAAAGAACTTCAAAGAGTGCCCCAAAGTTTCTACCGAAGAGTCAAGACGAAAACGTGTACCAACACCTATGCATAAGTTCACAAGGTCACAGAACCCGCAAGTTGATCACCAAAACATACATCAAGTAGATTACATGAATATCCCATTGTCACCACAAATAAGCACAAGCAAGACATACATCAAGTGTTCTCAAATCTTTAAAGATTCAATCCGATAAGATAACTTCAAAAGGGAAAAATCAATCCATTACAAGAAGGTAGAGGGGGAGAAACATCATAAGATCCAACTATAATAGCAAAGCTCATGGTACATCAAGATCGTGCCAAATCAAGAACAAGAGAGAGAGAGAGAGAGAGAGAGAGAGAGAGAGAGATCAAACACATAGCTACTGGTACATACCCTCAGCCCCGAGGGTGAACTACTCCCTCCTCATCATGGTGAGCGCCGGGATGATGAAGATGGCCACTGTGATGATTTCCCCCTTTGGCAGGGTGCCGGAACAGGGTCCCGATTGGGTTTTCGTGGATACAGAGGCTTGTGGTGGCGGAACTCCCGATCTAGGTTCTGTTCTGGGGTTTTTGGGATTTATAAGAGGCGTTGGCGTCGAGAACAAGTCAGGAGGGGTCCACGAGGGGCCCACAAGGTCGGAGGGCGCGCCCTAGGGGATGGGGGCGCCCTCCACTCTTGTGGTGGCCTCGGAACTCTTCTCCGATATCTTTTCGTTCCAGTATTTTTCATATTTTCCAGAAATAATCTACGTAAATTTCCAGGTCAATTGGACTTCGTTTGATATTCCTTTTCTGTGAAACTCAAAAACAAGGGAAAAAACAAAAACTAGCACTGGGCTCTAGGTTAGTAGGTTAGTCCCAAAATTCATATAAAATAGCATATAAATGCATATAAAACATCCAAGATGGATAATATAATAGCATGGAACAATAAAAAATTATAGATACGTTGGAGACGTATCAGCAGGCGCCCGAGGGGGCCGGCCGACCACCTTGGGGCACACCCAAGGATCCCTCCCCTCCCCCCACCTATATATATGAGAGGGAGGGGCGCCACACAACCAACGACAATCTCTTAGCCGTGTGCGGTGCCCCTCTCCATAGTTTAGTCCTCCGTTCAGTTTTTCCGCAGTGCACGGCGAAGCCCTGCGGGAACAAGTTCACCACCACCATCACCACGCTATCGTGCTGCAGGAACTCATCTACTACTTCGCCCATCTTGTTGGATCAAGAAGGCGAGGACGTCATCGAGCTGAACGTGTGCTGAACGCGGAGGTGCCGTACGTTCGATACTTGATCGGTTGGATCGCGAAGGTGTTCGACTACATCAACCACGTTAATAAACACTTCCGCTATACGGTCTACGAGTGTACGTAGACACACTCTCCCCTCTCGTAGCTATGCATCTCCATGGATAGATCTTGCGTGTGCGTAGAATTTTTTTTGTTTTCCATGCAACGTTCCCCAACACTACATATGTCGGGGTGACGAAAAAGAGAAGGGAGGTGTGGCTTGACGAGCGCCCTGGTCCTTCAAATGCAGAAAATGAAGAGCTAGGATGGCACATATTATGGGGAGTGAATGAAGTGTTTTAAAGCACCGCAATATGTGCATCTTGTCTGCTTGTTCCCTGTGTGGCGCTGAGGATTGATGGAAACATTCTCTCATTGAGTGTTCGATGAGCCGATGCATCTGGGGCTCTGGGCGTTGGTAGATGGGGATCTGCTAGAGCATATGATGGCCATGAATGAACCTAACCCCAAGTCATGGTTGTTCTCCATGTTCAAGTCTATATCACATGAACACTAATCCGTTTGATGGTTACTATGTGGGTGATTTGGATGGACAGGAGAAAGGAAATCCACTAGATTATTTTCCAAACTCTGCTCACTATGCATGAATTTGTAAATCAATATGTCTCTGAGTTCGATGATCAGAAAAAGTTGAAGGTGACAAAACCATCAGTCCATGTGGCCTTGGGGCAGAATACCTCAGTTTGGAAGTTTCCTCCAACGGTGTCTGTAGAGATCAATGTCGATGGTAAATTTCTAGGTCTGGGGCGACTGGAGTTGTTGCCGTGGTATGCAGGGATGGCCATGGCCTTTACTTAGGTGCTTCGGCTCTTGTTTACCAGGTCGTAGACCCTTCCACTCTGGAATTGATAGCATGTTGAAAGGGCATTTCCCGCCTTAAGTGTTTTGGTGTTGATGACAATGCAAATTGTGGAGTAATCGTGTGCCTAAGCTACACATGTATACTTTATTTGGCACAAGATGGTTGGGCACCCTTCGGATGGAAAAGAGTGAAGACAACATTTTCGGCATGTTTTATTTCTTTGGTTGTAGGAAATCCATACTATTAAGAGGGGGTCCGTATTGGAAGGTACGGGTGGAATCAAACACGTACAAAAATACACATTGCACCCATGCTATAGCTTTCCATTTCAAGACGAGAGTCTCTTATCTAACCTATGCAGAGAAACTTTCCCAAGTCGGTTGTACCGCTCCCTCAGTGGAGTGGCCATGCTGCTACTGCCCTGGCGGTTGTACCGCATGATGGCGCAGTTGTATCGGCTTGCTTGCGGGCGGTTCATACGGGCCTTGCACGGGCCCAACCACCGCCCAATGGGTGATGCCCTCAGGTAGGGCATGTTGTAGCCAACGGTTGCTGCCGGGTTTTTCTGGTAGGTATTTAATTACCAGTACAACTGGGGGTCCAGGTTGGTTGTACCATCAGAGACTTAGCAACCTCTGGAGGTCGCTTCTCGGCGGTTGCATTAGCCCAAGTACTGCTCAATCAATAGACCCAAGGGTGATTCCTTTTGGGAGATGAGCGGTACAAGGGCGGTGGCCAGGCAGTTGTTCCAATTTATATTTATTAAGCAATACAACTGCATGGCATCCCGGTTGTACCGCTCTGTCTCTACAAGTGCACAGTTATGCCCAGGGTGATTGTACCGCTCTGTCTCTGCAAGTGCACACTTATGCCCAGGGTGGTTGTACCGATGCTCCCAACGGTTGTACAACCCTGTGCGTTTCTACGCGTAATGGTTGGATGTGTGGCACCACTATAAAAGGAGGTGGTTCTTCCACACCTCCCACCCACCTCTTGCCTCTCTCTCTCCTCCATTAATGCCCGAAGCTCATTCTTTCCTGATTTCCTTCTCTAGCCAACCAAACTTGTTGATTTGCTAGGAATTGAGGGAGGAGACCTACATCTACACTTCCAGCAAAGGAATTTTGATTAGCCCGTGCTTTCACTTGTGGATCTTATTAGTTTTGGGTGTTTGGGCACCCTACACGGAAGAGGTCACCTCGGAGCCACATTCCATTGTGGTGAAGCTCCGTGGTGGTACTACGATCCTCTAATTAAGTTGTGGAGAGAGCCCCAACCTTGTTTGTAAAGTTTTTGGTTGCTGCCTTCAAGGGCGTCGCTAGTGGATTCATGGCACCTTGCATTGTGTGAGGGCGTGAGGAGAATAGGGTGAGTCCTTGGAACACTTGGAGAGCATCGTGCCTCCACACCCATCCAACGGAGATGTACCTCCCACAAAGGAGGAAACTTCGGAAACACATCCTCGTCCCTACTTGCGATTATTTCAGTCATTTACTTTATGCAAGTTTATATCTCTTGTTTAATCTTGCTTGCACTTGTTACTTGTATTGCTTGCCATATAGGTTGTCCACTGATACATCTCCAACGTATTTATAATTTTTTATTATTTCATGCTATTATATTATCAATCTTGGAGCCACCTGACAAGGGTGGTCGGCGATCTAATCTAAAAACCACATATATTATCAATCTTGAATGCTCTATATGCATTTACATGTTATTCTATATCATTCTTTAAGACTAACCTATTAACCCAGTCCCATTGTCTTCTTGTTTTTTGCTTGTTTTTGGCTTTTGACAAAATCAATACCAAACGAAGTCTAAACACGATGAAACTTTACAGTGATGTTTTCTGTACCAGAAGGGACCGTAGATGTTTCGGGAGGAGGCCAGAAGAGCTACGAAAGAGTCACAAGCTCACAGGACGCGCCCCCTGAGCTCGTGGGCACCACGTAACTTCGCTTGACCTAATTCCAAGACTATAAATTCACAAATATTCCCAAATCAACAGAGAGCCATCCGAAACATTTTTCCCGCCACCACAAGTTTCAGTTCTTCCGTGGTCCCATCTGAAGGCCTTTTCCAGTACTCTATCGAAGGGGGAATCGATCACGAAGGGTTTCTACATCGTCCTTGCTGCCTTACGATGATGCGTGAATAGTTTACCACAGACCTACGGGTCCATAACTAGTAGCTAGATGACTTCTTTTCTCTCTTTGATCTGTCAAACAATCATTTTCTGCTGAAATTAAGTTTGAAATGAACCAGGTGGTTGTGAAACAGCCAGCATCGTTCGCCTCCACAAAACCCAGTCACAATCACACCGGAGACCGGACATGGACGCTATGGTGTCGCCTAGCATCACGTGCATGCAATGTTAGGAGCGCCGTTGCTGTTGGAGTGGCCTCAACCACCTCCGTCTCCTCCCCTCTGGAATAGACGCAACAGCAGAACAAATTATTGAGAGATAGGCACGCCCCACAGGCCGGCCACAGTGCGCCAGCACCACTTGAACCTGAAGCAGAGGCCACACTGCAAGCGCAGGGACGATGAAGCCGCAGACGCAGCTCCTCCTCCTCTTAGCCTACATCGCCGCGGCGCTGGT
The DNA here is from genome assembly GCF_002162155.2 of Triticum dicoccoides. Lineage (NCBI taxonomy): Eukaryota > Viridiplantae > Streptophyta > Magnoliopsida > Poales > Poaceae > Triticum > Triticum dicoccoides. The sequence goes on along the minus strand of NC_041391.1, from coordinate 611,147,230 downwards.
CATGAGCCGCGGCGTCCTCGCCGGCGCCGGCACCAGCGCGATGCCGGTGCGCACCATCGAGGACGACGAAGTGGGCTTCGCAGAGGGTGAGGAGGAGGCGGCATACCCACAGAGGAGGGTGCTTGCTTACAGCCCCACTTCCATCGGCTACGGAGGGCTGGAGGCGAACAAGGCGGCGTGCTACGGCTCCTGCCCCGGCCGGGGGCAGCCCTACACCGGCCGCGGCTGCAAGGCCATCTTCGGCTGCCGCGGGCGTTGATTATCTCATCTCATCTGGAAGGTACTGCCATTCCTGTTTGCTTCATGGCAGGAACAAGTGCCCTTCTTCCACTGACCCAGAAAGCTGTGGGGAGATAAAAAAAAAAGTGGTTACTGTGTAAGCTCAAGTAGTTTCACATGCATGTATTTGTGTTCTTGTATGTAATCTTTGGTTCCTTGTGTGTACAATAATGTGTGTTTGGATGAATTCAAGCATACATACGATTCAGAAAAATGGTTTGCGTTATCAGTTTCCAGGAAGAAAGGAATAAACAGCTGAAACAAGAGGAAAATGTTAGTGGGATATGATTGACTAGTCAAAAGGAGACTAAAGATGTAATCTGCTCGGCTTCTAAAACTGACTCATCCTGTACTAATATTAGCCAATGGCTAGCCATTCAAATGCCATGTGCGTGAGTTCATGTTTCTCTTTTGTGAAATTCCGTGAGTTCATGTTATTTTGATAATTCTTGTACACTTCATAAACATAATGCTAGATAATTTTAACACCACACAAGCAAACTCGATAAAATTATACTGCGTGCTAGTGAGCTGACCACAATCCCGATCATCTCCCTGTACGTGGATGACGTCATCATCTTCTGCCACCCCTCGGCTGGCGACACGCTCGATGTCCGCGAGATCCTGCAGCTCTTTGGCCGAGCATCAGGCCTATGGGTCAATTTCCAGAAGAGCACCGCCACTGCGATCCGATGCGATGACGAGGAGGTCGGCCTGGCCGTTGCGGCCCTGGGTTGCCCGCTCGCGGAATTCCCAATCACCTACCTGGGAATCCCCCTCACCCTCCGACGCCCGACCGCCGCCCAGCTCCAACCCCTCGTTGACAAAACCGCCGGGAAGCTGGCCACCTGGAAAGCCCACCTCATGAACAAAGCCGGACATCTCGCCTTTGTCAAAGCTGTGCGAAGCGCGATCCCCATACACCAGCTCCTGGTGCTCGCGCCCCCAAAGAAGATCATCAAGCTCCTGGAGAAAATTCAGCGAGGATTCCTATGGGCTGGCCGCACTGAAGCACACGGTGGCAACTGCCATGTTAATTGGCGACGGGTCTGCTGCCCAACCCGCCTTGGCGGCCTCGGTATATATGACCTGGAGCGCACTGGCTTGGCCTTGCGCACCAGATGGCTATGGCTTGCCCGCACCGATGACAACAGAGCTTGGACTGGCCTCGATCTGCAGTTCACAAGCAAGGAACGAGCCTTCTTCTTCGCATCCACCACCATGATCATTGGCAATGGCCAGCGCGCGTTGTTGGGAGGACCGCTGGCTCAATGGGCGCTCCATCTCGGAGATCGCACCCCAACTGTACACCACCATCCCCAAACACTGCCGCAAAAACAGAACGGTGGCGGCCTACAGGCACACCGATGGGCTTCAAACATCCAGGGCATCCTTGGCATTCAAGAGATTGGTCAGTACTTGCTAACCTGGCCCATCAGCCTCTCCTCCGAGCCAGACCGCCTGCAATGGAAGTGGAACGCGGCAGGAACATACACAGCGCAGTCTGCCTACCTTGCCACTTTCCAAGGCTCGACCCACTGCCCCGCATGAAAGCTCACATGGAAGAGCTGGGCCCTCCGCGCGTGAAGTTCACTGCTCGCTAACCTGGGACGCTGCTGGACAGCCGACCGCCTTGCCCACCGTGGACTGCCGCACCCTGCCCACTGCCCACTTTGTGATCAAGCGCCCGAATCGCTCCATCACCTGTTCCTGGCATGCCCCTTCTCCAAGCTGGTATGGCACGAAATCCTTTCCTGGCTGCGCCTTACGTGCAACGCGCCAGATGGCGAGGACTCCCTGACCAGATGGTGGCGCACGGCACGACAGACCACGCCCAAGCCGATGCAAAAAGGCCTCTCCACCGCGACGCTGCTGATCCCTTGGATGACCTGGAAGCATCGCAACGAATGCGTCTTCGACGCAGCAACCCCATCGCCAAACACTCTGATCGAGGATCAAGGACGAAGCTGTGCTTTGGGCGAGCGCAGGCGCACGAGGACTGCGTGACATCCTCCCACCAACGTGGGACGTCCACTGATTTCTCTCATTTTGCCTGTAACCCTACCTCTTAGGAGGTTGTAACAAACTCTCTTCCTTTTCAATACAATGAAACACAAAAGTCTTTTGCGTTTCCTCAAAAAAAAAACGATTAGAAAGTAACAGGCAGTGATTCAAGTATCAAAATGGCAAAACTGTTTAGATATACTCATTCACAAGAGATCTGCATAAAAGCTAGCTAGGAGTGCAGATTGGCCTGGTGCGACTTTTTCTCAACATATAAAAAGAAAGGAAAAGAACACTTTGTATTTTGAGGATAGGACGTCAGTTTAATGCATCAAGACATCTAAATCATCAGGGTAAGAAGCAGAATAATCACAGGATACGTATTGCGGCAATCTCAATGTTACAACAATTATCTTAGGATGGGCATACACACAAAAGGATGTTTTTGCAGGAAACAGTAGAATTGCAATATTTTGGAAGCACCTCGTCCTTTTTTACCTTTGTGGGGTGCTTCCCTTTGACCGATGTTTTTGCTCTTTCTCCAGTAAACTCGCCAGCCTTTGACCGATAGTTCTGTTCTCCTTGAATAAGAATAGCGACTTAAACCTTGAATGAGAAATGCAAGGAACTTCAGGCCATCAGTACTACGTACATCAGTGCAGCAGAAACTGAAGTTCACTGAGAAGATGATAAGTTGTGGGTGGAAGACAAGGCTGCATGGACAAGAGTGCTTCAATAACATCTTGCCTCCTCTGCTGTGTTTCTACTGGGTACTGGCCTTCAGTATCTCCTTGTCCCTCTGCATAGCTTGCAATTCATTATTCAGAGCAGTAAGCTGCACATGGAGAATAGCACAGGTAAGATGAATGTTGGAGGATCAGATTAAACAGCACAACATAAATAGGTGGACAACCACTGCACTAGTAATTTCAAACACTCACGACACGAGCATATATAAGCTGGGAACTAGGTGAGTAGACGAGGACAAAAAGGTTTCTTGCAAACAGAATGTTCAATGAATCTTATATAATACTGACGCAAACCTACACATGCCAAGAGAACTGATAGACCTCAGGATGGTGATGAGCCGTAGGGTGAGCGCGCGGGGCTGAATCGGTGAATCAATGCCGACATGCATGGACGTGGGATGGCACTGCGGGTAAATGACAAGAAAAACTCACCCTTGAGAATATTACAGACGCCGCCTCAGAATTTTTACATTCAATCCTAACCATCCGCGACGCTATCGAACGGCCCAAAGCCACAAAGCCCAGAAAGCCAGCCTTACCAGGCATGAACTAAATCTTTAAATGATATGCTAATGTATCTTGAGGTTACAACTAGGCACCACTGCAAGGATCTAAAAGATGTGATAAGTTTGTGGAGAAGTTAAGTTGAACAGAGATGCCGAAAAGAAGAGCAAATCATACACAATGGTATTGGTACATCACTATATGATTACCAGAGTGTAGACAGCAATACATCATTACATATTTCTTCAGTAAGTTGGGAAAATTTCCATATTTAAATGATCCTGCGAGTCCAAAGTTCATTTGTAACAAGAGATGATAGAATTGCACAAATTTTAGAATTCGTAAAAGTGGTTTCGCACAGCGCATTCAGAACTTACAGGGAACATTATGGATACGGGAGAACCGGAAGAACAAATTCAACTAGCTCACTGTTAAAAACAGTTGCAGCTTTGAGCTAGTACTTCGCAGAAAGTTATGCAACTACAATATGAGGTCAAGTTGAAATACATCTTACTCTGATAGATGGAAACCGTGAAGAGAGCTTCAGAAGAGCAACAGCCATGATAGGTTGAGTCATCATGTCTGCAGAGTAACGGTTAAGACCGAGCAACACAGCATCCTCAAGTTCATATTTGTTGCCTGGACAAGTTGACATGTTTGGCATGATGCCTGACAACAATACCATACAAAAGAAATACTACCAAATGAAATATTAGCCCTGCAAAAGTCCATGGTACTGGGAGCCGATGCCCCTCGGGGGCTGACCAAGCACCATTAGCACAACTGGCGCCTAACTGCCCCACATTGAGCCCAATAAACATTTTTTATGACCAAAACGAATGATTGTAAATTTCCATACTTGATTGCACCCACCTAACTAGTTGTTCTACCCACAGTGCATTTTATTCATCCTAATACAATTCTCTTGAACTAAATGCCAATTAAATAAATGTTTTGCACAGTAATCCTGGAAACAATTTTTGAAAGTATAGTTCATGAAAGCAGAAAGGAGAATGACAACAATTGATGGTGGATCAGACTATAATGTGATTTGAATATGTGCTAGTTTTCGGAGTAGTTGAAACTTGAAACAGAGCAGTGCAAAATGAAAAACACCACCAGTCTTGCAACAGGCTAGTATATTTCAAAAATCACCAGTCTTAACCATGTCAGAGTGCACAAAAAACGCTAATTACAGGATCCATGTAAGCACATGTGCTAGCTTTCCAGTGATATGGCAAAAAAATGTCCACTGCATGCACATTTCCCCCAGCAAAACAAAACATGCACATCCCTCTTCATAAGGTAAAATTGTCCATCACATTCAATATCCCAATTCACAGCACCATGCAAGGTTCGACACCTAAAAATGTCTATTGACCATCCTCACTGCTCCGCACCATCCAGTATGCTCCTAACTTTGTCGATGGAGCTGCACACATTAACATACTATTAGACCGTTTACATGCACAATGGAGGGGGTGAGGGAGATAATGAAAAATGTATACAGACCTTTTCGGCAGATTAGGTAAGAGACTCTGGACAGCATTTATCACAATGTCGCCTTTTTGGTTCTCCGCTTCAGGATCTATGGCAAATAAAAATCATTACCCAACATGGGGATTGAAAACTGAAAAGAGAAATAATAAATAGAAAAGTTCTACTGGTGGTTCACAATGTACCTTGAGGATCTTGAGAATTAGAACTGCCTCCAAGATAACATCCGGTAAGTTCATCAATCCCCTCGTCTTCAGTCAACATGTTTTTAAGAATGTGCCCAATAAGCTCATGTGCAATACTTGCAGTGTCATCACATAATGCAGAGAGATCTTCTGCAGAGCATCTAGTCATCTCCACATTGTCCTTCTCCGAACTAGGATCCATCGTACTGCCAGCAGCACCACTGTCTCCATAATGTCCAGCACCAGCAGTGTACTCAGAATCTTCAGTGCTATTGATCATGAAATTTGAACAGCAGCCCTCATCCATGCGTTGCTCAGAACGAATATCAAAGTAGTTGCTCGTGGTGAGTACAAAATCATTATCTTCACTGCACCTGTCACTCTCTAAGCTAACTTCGTCATCGCTCGAGTTTTCTTCAGTGGCACCACGTACCAAAGATCTGAGGCAACTGCTTAAATCCAAGACAGCATCTACTTCCACTTCCTTTCTCTCTTCAGTGAGAATAGCTTGTTGACATTTAGGAGACATTTGAGCTAAGAAACCAATGGCACGTACTGCCAAATCCGGTAAATTACCATCATCACACTCAAACAAGCATTCTGTCAAGTACCTCCTCACAGCTGCTTTGAATGATGCCATCTTCACTTGAGAACCTTGGCCCATAATGCGACGCAGCAACTTCATATCATCAGTATCGACGTTTGGAAGTGACCATAGAGCATTCAGGATATCTTGCTGCGATGATATAGTCGCACGTGGAAAGGGAAAGAACTCTGACTGTGAAATAGCCATGCTCTTTAGTGTGAGTTTCCGATATAGGTTCATCACTGACAATGCTTTTGCAAAGTTCTCTGGAAGATCATTGCCTTCCTGCAGCTTTGCTATCATATTTCCACATCTTTTCCTTATCAAATTAATAAGATGGCTTCTGCTGGAAGTTCGAGCTACATGCAGAAATTCTGGGGGGCATGATTTTCCTGAGAGCTTTCTATTGATTGCAATAGCAGCTTGCTGGGGAATTTCATCCAGCCCAGCTAAAGCTTGGTCAATAGATGACAGAAGCATTGGTGAAACAGGTGTTCTAAGACAGACAGAATTAGAACGGTAGCTGCATGGATTTGTTAAAATTTCAGACAATCGCATACCACTTTCACTGTCCAACTCAGCCAAGTATTTTGGAAGGTGGTCCTTCACGATTTTCATCATTGTAGGCCTAATCTTCCTGAAACTAATCCCATTGTGGGCGACAATATTAGCCACTGACTCAAGTGCCCCATTGCTTAATTTGCTGATTGTACAGTGCATGGTCTTCAAGCTTTCTGGACAGAGAGAGCCATCCTTCTGTTTTTGCAACTTAAAAAGCTCAAGACCATCCAGAACTACATGATGAATGTAACACTTGCTTTGCAAACCAAAACTTTCTTCGATGTTACATCTTACTTTCTCGCTGGACACCTGGAATAGACATTTCTCGATAAGATGCCCAGTTGTCATGTTTATGCTACATGGATGTTACTCTCAAGGATCAAATCAAGTGATCAAAATAAAATTATTCACCAAAAAGAAGTGATTACTATGAAATTGGTAGAGCTAGCAAGCATGGACTATCGATCAAGCAATAACAGTGAGTTAGACCCTTTTTCCTAGATGTTATCTCATCTCACACTATAATCAATCTGCTCCTTCCAATGTGACATGTTGTATATCCTTCCACAAGTGTAGTTATCGTGATGTAAGTTCATATGAAGCAACATATTTGATCACACAACATATTAAAACTGCTAAATGTTCTCTTATTATTAATTATTGTACTAGAAATATAATTATCTGTCATTCATTGTTATATAAACCTAACGGGTAAATAAGTAGCTACGCAAGCAACATTAATAAGGGGAGTAAAAACTGAAACTGAAAACTGTAAGCTGTAGGTTCTGTTAGAGTATGAATAACTTACTTCATCAGTCCTGACATCCGATTCAGCCAAGTAGCTGTAGAACAGAATTTTTTGTGGAGGGTTACTAAAATATTGATATGGGTAAAGTAATCTTATAAGTAGAGAAAACACGATAAATGGAAATCTGGTAGGTTTGCCATATTTTACAACCCAAGACCACATGGAGCTGAGGTAACTCGCTAAATCAGTGGATGTTGTTTTCAGATGAGAAACATGGGCCAGGCTATGGGTCATTTTTGCGCATACATGAAGAATGAGTTTTGCTCTATCAAAGCTTTTGGCACAAACTCTTGAAACATGGAGCCATGGAGGTAACTCACTAAATCAGTGGATATTGTTTTCAAATCAGAAACGTGCAGCTATATCAGTTGTAATACCGCACTGCATCTGGTTTAGAGAAGGAAATAACTGGCACAGATAGTAGAATACTTACACGACTTTCAGAAACTTTGGTCGCTTAAGTTTGAAGGGGACACCTAATTCGGGATTCAGCGAGGCCAGCCATCTTCATGCATAGATAGATGGAAAAAATATGTAAGGTACGGTTAAGAGGCGGAGGGGGCAGACATATAGAAGAGGAGAGCAAGCACTGCACAGACCTTCGCTTTTTCTTGATGAGACCTTGCTGCCGCAGAAAAAGAGAGCACAGCCTGTTACCATCCTTGAAAGAGAAGTCGGCCGCGTCCTCTGGGTAAAAACCACACAGAACAATAGTTTCAGGTGTATAACATAACAAGAGAATTTTCAGCCACATCAGACTGCAATACCCTAGTTTATGTGAGCCAAGGGCAACAATTTGGTGTATGGATGGTGTCACTTTGAAGTGTGGAAACTAAGTATTCTAAACAAGATGATATCAACAGAGATGCATACAACTCAACTTGGATGCATCATCAATTCAGCATGAGAAATGCAAGCATAATAACCATGGACGCTGTCAATATTTAGTGTTTTGCATGCAGATGATTGTTCTAGAAACACCATCACATTTTATTACAGTAATGAAATAAGTTGCAGGTATTGCACAGTAGGCACTATAGCAAGTGGAGTAGTACTGTTGTGGCTTCAGAAGAATGAAGATGAGATGAAATCACCTTCCTGCGAACCTTCCTGCGAAGAAAACATCTGGGTCCTTGACCTTCTGTATGCGGCCTGGAAAATAAGAATCATGGAATAAGCTTTCGGTAAGGAAGTTAGGATGTTGTTACAAACGAAAACACAGATGATTTCAGACATCAGGAGGGGAAAATGAGAGACTGCGGCCTGCTAAGTGCTAAGCTGCCCTTGGTCTTCTAACACAAATCGACTTTGACCCGGGTGGACAGATGTCATGCGTGAGCTGTGCACACGTACCACCATAGTCACCAAATTACTTTCGATTCCAGCAATTGTATATAGAATTTTTTTTTAGAGAGATAACAATTGCATATAGATTACAGAGTTCATCAACAAGAACAAGTAGTAATGTTGGAGCGCCAAACCTGCACCTAGTAACACCGAGAGAGGATGAACTCTGCAGCCGCCGAAGAGCTCCGTCGCCGTTGCCCTAGGGCCTAGGTCGAGGTCGGCCGCGGCGGCGGGGAAGCGAGACAGAGCAGCCGCCGCCGGCGGAGAAGCGAGACAAAGCAGCCGCCGGCGGCGGAGACCGGATAGGGAGGGGAAGAGAAGGGATGGTGAGGCAGCAGCGGCGGGGAAGCAGATGGGAGATGGGCGGTGGCGGAGGTGAAGCGAAGGACGGAGCAGCGGCGGCGGCGGCGGAAGGACGAGCCCAACGATACAATTTTCACCAATAGATTTTTTTTTCTCGCGGGGAATAGAAAAAGGTTAACGACTCAATAAGCAGATTTCTTTTTTTTAGCAGAATGTTTTCTTTTCTGGGGCTTAGCGGAATGTAGTTTGTACGTACAGTATTTACTCAACCTGGAACAACATGGTCAGTGTTACAAATATTTGTCCAATTCACGCAGCATATCTAGGTTTAGTACGGCCGTAGTTAGCCATGAAATCACTGGCACGGTTCTGCTACATCTGACGTGAGTAATATAGACTACTCCCTATGATCCGAAATATAGATGTTTAACAAAATTCTAGTCAAAAAAAAATTGCATTGCGAAATTCTTCGACTTTCCAATTTTGCCCTCGCTCGAGTCGTGCACGGACAGCACGCTTCGCTTTCTTCCTCGTCTCGCTCACGCTCCCCCACCGCACCGCGTCGTTGCCGTACCTGGAGACAACGGATCCTGGGTGTCAGGCTCCTCCTTCCTTTCTCGTCTCCCTCCTTCCCTCCCAGCACACACGGCTCGCGCCTTCCTCCCAATCAAAATCCCGTCCGCCTCCCCTCTTCTTTCCTTCATTTCACCGTCGCAGCTCGATCTGAGGCCGCGCCGGAGCCGCTGCCCTCCGAGTGTAAGGAGGCCACAAGCCGCACGACAGACCCCGCGCGTCCCATAAAATGGATGCCAACGAGCCGACGGAGCCCACAACAAAGCACGTCTGACTCCTACCCGTCGCAGCCGTCTAGCCAGGGTTTTCAGTTCGTTCTTCCTACCCTTCCTTCTTGGCCGGCGAGTGGTTGAAGAACCATGGGATGTGCGCCCTCGCACGACACCTTCGCGGCCGCCGCGTCCAGGGCGAAGTGGCGCCGGCCGACGACGACACCCACCTACTCCTCCTCCGCGCGGGCGCGGGACCCTGCGGCAATGTGCCGGGAGCGGGCGGCGTTGGTCCTGGCGGTGGCGGACAGGCGGTTCACGCTGGCGGCGGCGCACGCGGCCTACTTTTGCTCGCTCGGCGCTGACTTTGTTGCATCTGCAAGGGAGCCGCTCGGCGATGGCCATGCAGACTGGTGTTTCCGACAGGTCACTAGGAGTACTTTTGTACAATTTACTATGTTTGGGGGTTGTCGGAAAACTCTCCAACGTCTTATATTTCAGAGCACTTTAATTTCACTTAAAATAAAAGCAAACGAGATATGTCGTCACCAGTTTCTGAATAAGCGAAGCTGCCTCCACGCTATAAATGATGAAGCCCATCAAGGGCGCAACTCTGTGTTGGTCGACCGGCACGAGTATTCGGCCGGTCCACTTTCCCATCGTGCGATTATAACATGCTAATGGGCGGTTGGATTTGTGCCCCCTCACGTCATTTCTTACGTCATGTTCTTTGTCTCGCACACAACTGGCCCCGCGTGAGCAGGCACGAACACGTCACGCAGATCGCAGCAAGACTAGGGTGTTATCGTGCATCAGGTCGCCTCCGCCTCGCAGCGAGCTCCTCCATGGAGATGTGCAATCTCTTCGGACTCGCACTAGGCGGAATGGCACAAACTTGGTTTTTCAATCAAAAAAAGGAGGAACTTCATCTAGTCATGGGAATGCCTTCAAGATGTCTTCATCACCAACTTCCGATGAAACTACATGCAACATCTACTATCGAATAGTTCTTCTCTTTTCGACAAAAGCAAGGAGAATTTTTTCGAACTTGCTTCAAGATGTGAAAAGTAGCTAGATCCTTGATGCTATTAACACAACATTCATCAATGTTGTTAGGGCATTGTTTTCCCCGGTTTGTTTTGGTGATTGATGACAATACGTTTGCGGACTAATCATGTGCATTAAGCTTTTCAGGTTATCTAATATAAGGGCACTATGAGATTGTTACCCCTCGAGGACTTCACTTTAGACGGATTATTTTCCTTCGTTTCTTTTCGGTGGAATTGAGTCGTAGGGATAACCGTACTATCAAGAGGGGATCCGTTTCGAAAGAGTATGGGTGGAATCGTCAGTTCACATTCTCCTTGCACCCTCGCTTTCTTCCTGCTTCTTTGGAGTTTCCGTGATGTGCAAAACAAGGGGTGCTATGTGCTAAGCGATAGTACCGCGGCCAGGGCGGTAGTACCACTTGTTAGTGCCGCTGGTACTACCGCCCCTGCTGTGGTCTTGTTTTTTCGTGTCGGGTTTCCGTAAAGGACCACGCAGGGGAGCGGTAGTAGGAACAGTAGTAGGTCGCGATAGTACCGCTCCTACGTCCGCTCCAACTGTCGCTTAGCTCGCTGCCCTCCCCTGTTTTCCAGCGGCTGTAGGGAGCGGCAGTCCACTTATCGGTGGTAGTACGCCCTCACAGCGGTAGTACCGCCCTAGTGCATGTACTTCTTCTCCCTCAGCCCTAGTTGCCTTATGCTTGCTTGCCACAGCGGTAGTACCGCCCAGATGCGGGTTGCGGGCTGCATAACGGTTGGATGTGTCCCCCCACTATATAAAGGGGTCTTCTTCTCCAAGAAGACTCACCTCTTCCATCCCCAAGCTCCATTTTCGCCCGATCTCTCTCCCTAGCCAATCAAACTTGTTGATTTTCTAGGGATTGGTTGAGAAGGCCCCGATCTACACTTCCACCAAGAGAAATTTGATTCCCCCCACTAATCCCTTGTGGATCTTGTTACTTGTGGGTGTTTGAGCACCCTAGACGGTTGAGGTCACCGCGGAGCCATAGTCCATTGTGGTGAAGCTTCGTGGTGTCGTTGGGAGCCTCCAATTAAGTTGTGGAGATTGCCCCAACCTTGTTTGTAAAGGTTCAGTCGCCGCCTCCAAGGGCACCAATAGTGGAATCACAGCATCTCGCATTGTGTGAGGGCGTGAGGAGAATAAGGTGGCCCTAGTGGCTTCTTGGGGAGCATTGTGCCTCCACACCGCTCTAACGGAGACGTACTTGCCCTTAAAAGGAAGGAACTTCGGTAACACATCCTCGTCTCCATCGGTTCCCCTTTTGGTTATCTCTCACCTTTACTTATGCAAGCTTTATTGTGCTCTATCCTTGCTTGCTTGTGTGCTTATTGTTGTTGCATCATATAGGTTGCTCACCTAGTTGCATATCTAGACAACCTACTTTGATGCAAAGTTAAATTTGGTATAGAAAAGCTAAAAATTGTTAGTTGCCTATTCACCCCCCCCCCCCTCTAGTCAACTATATCGATCCTTTCAATTGGTATGAGAGCCTCGTCTCTTTATTAAGGACTTTCTCGTCCGAAGAGTATGGTTGACACCGTAAACGGTGAGGAGGAGCACCCTGGTGTGAATCCATCCTCGTCTATGGCCGATGGGGGAACCTCGGTCTCACATGAGGAATTCAATGTGGCCTTGGACACATTGAAAACATCCATGACGGCCGAGGTTAAAGGCATGCTTAAAAAATTTCTTGATGGTCTCAAACTATCCACCGCACCATTGGAAGTGGTCGATCCCACTACCAAGGTGGCGGATGCCAACTCCGATAAGGGGGAAGCTTCTAGTGAAAGAGTTCCTTTATCTAGTGGTAAAAATGGAAATGGAATGTTTGCCCATGTGGAATATCCTCTTACCTATGGAGGACTGATTCCCTCTACTCATTTAAATCATGCCGGCCCTCCTCCTAAGATTGTGAAAAATGAAGATTTTGATGCTTGGGTCTATCGCTTTAAGCGTCATTTAAAACATGTTAACACTAATCTTTGGAGAATCATTGAAGAAGGTTTCTATTCGCATGACCCAAGCAACTTCACCCCAAGAGAAGCCGCGGATAATCAATTCAATGAGAATGCTCTCTTCATCCTTCAAGATGCAATTCCACCCGAAGACATTGCACATCTCCGACCATTCACTGTGGCCAAGGAAGCATGGCACCATGTTGTTTCCCTCTACAAGGGAAGCGCTAGCATTCAACGCTCCAACTATGAAGTGGTGCAAGAAGAAGTCCATGAGTTTGCAATGAATGAAGATGAAGAACCTCGTGTGCTTTATCGAAGATTAACCACTCTCGCGGTCTCACTCCGAGATCATGGGAGTAAGGATACAGATGAAAATTGGATCAAGCGCAAGTTCCTCAAGGCCATGATGCCCTACCACAAGGCCATGTCCTCCGTCATTCATCAAAGGCCGGACTTTCACACCTTGTCCTCAAATGAAGTGTTGGATGAGTTTGTGGCAATGAGGATATTGGAAAAGACTGTCGACAATGCGGTGTTGCGTTCTCAAAGAGCAAAGAATCCCGGCCTTGCCTTGAAGTCCAAGGTTAGTGTGGAAGAAGAGGAAGATGAGGAAGATGAGGAGAGCAACCCCGAAGATACGAAATATGATTATCATGAGCACATGGCTCTTGCTTCAAGGCAATTTTGGAGCAAGAAGAACACAAGGCCCAACTTCAACAAGAACAACTCAAGGGGCTTCAAGGGCAAGCAACGTGTGAGAACATGTTACAATTGTGGCAATGTGAGCCACTTTGTTACGGATTGCCCTTACGAGAAGCGAGAAGACAATGGTGGCAAGCTCATCCGAAAAGACAAAGCCAAGTCCTTCCCCGGCAAGAACAACTTCACCAAGAAGACTCCAACCAAAGGGTTGGTGGCACAAGAAGAATACAATGAGGATGATGATGATGATGATGATAGTGAAGTCATGGCCATGGCCTCCGTTGCCATTGCCACCACTCCACGGGTGTCTCTCTTCGATTCACCCAACGAGAACATCACCGCCAAATGCCTCATGGTAAAAGCCACCAACAAGGTAACCCCCAACATCAAAACTACCATCATCACTAATCTCTCCTTGACGGATTGCATTGATGAAAATGAGGGGTCTAATGAAGACATAAATGAATTTGAGTCTTTATGAGTAAGCTCAAGGGCAAATCCAAGAAGCACTTCGTTGCTCTCTTGGAACAACTTGGTGAAGCCAATGACATGATCGAGGCTCATGAAGAAACCATCTCTAAGATGGAAGGTCATAGTCATGACTATGCCGATGAGATATCGGACCTCTCTAATGCGCTTCAGGAAGAGCGTGTTCATCGTTTGGCTCTTGAGGAGTCACACAATGATGGTCATGCTAAATTAAAGAAAGATCTTGATCATGCTCTTATTGTTTCTCGTGTGCTAAACTCCAAGAAGGCTAAACTTGGTGTTGATCTTGCTAGACTCAAAGAGAAGTTTGATTTACTTGACAAGGCTCACAAGGCCTTGAAGGGTGCTCATGCTAGCCTCAAAGAGACTCATGATCAACTCCAAATGAAGCTAACCAAGGAGAAAGCCACCTTTTCTCATATGGTCTTAATTGATAACGCAAATGCTACTAACCCGTGTTGTGAGCATGTGCATCTTGTGGAGGAGAATGCCAAGTTAAATGAACAACTTAAGAAAGGCCTTGTGTCGTGTATACAAGGTGAGAAGAATCTCAATGAACTTTTGAGCAATCAAAAGGAAGTTGTAGCCAAGGAGGGAGTTGGGTTCGCACCCAAGTCCAATGACAAGACCAAACGACCTCCCCCTCTCAAGAAAACCTTTGTGAAGGAGGGAGAGGGTGCTTCAAAGGAGAAGAATAAGAATGTAAAGGGTGGCAACGTCAAAAAGGGCAACGCCACCCCTTCCAACAAAGCCGGCGACTTTAACCCTTCTTATGTGTTGTGCCGTGCTAGTGATGGGCATGTTTATGCTAAATTTGTTGGTTCTCCTTATGAGTACATTGAATGATCTATTTGGGTTCCTAATACCCTTGTTACTAACATCAAAGGACCCATTACAAAATGGGTACCTAAAACCAAGCATTGATCTCTTGTAGGTGTTTGCTTCCGGTGGGGGATCATGGTTGCTCGATAGTGGAGCCACAGATCATATGACCGGAAGCAAGGACTTGGTGGTGGATGTGCAAAAGATTCCATCTATGCCCACCAACATTGAGTGGGGTGATGCCTCGTCCTCCAAGGTATCGGGTCTTGGCAAGGTTGTCATTTCTCATGATCTCGCGATCGAGAAAGTCATGCTTGTTGAGTCCCTTGCATACAATTTACTTTTCGTTCGTCAACTTGCACTCATGGGCTTTGCCACATTCTTTGATATTGATACCATGGACCTCTTGTGGAGCAAGACTCTTAAAGTAGCCTTTGTTGGGCATGTCAAAAACGGTCTTTATGTGATTAACTTTTCGGAGCGACCCACTAAGACCGCGACATGCCTAATGGCTAAAGTTGACGTGGGATGGCTTTGGCATCGCCGTTTAGCCCATGTCAATATGAGATCTTTGCAAAGTCTTCTCAAGGGGGACCATGTCCGTGGACTAATGAATGTTAGTTTTGCCAAAGATCTTGCTTGCAGTGCTTGTATCGAAGGAAAGCTACATGAGAAGGCTCACCCTCCCACAACTATCATTTACTCGAAGAGACCCTTGGAGCTCCTTCACATGGATCTCTTGTGGCCTCCATCCTTTGATAGTCTTGGGGGTAGAAAAGTATTGCTTGGTGATTGTGGATGATTATTCAAGATATACTTGGGTATATTTCTTCAAGAGGAAGAGTGAGACTCAACAAACTGTCATCGACTTTGAAAATGAAGCTCAACGTCAACATGATGCAAAGATCTTGACAATAAGAAGTGAAAATGGCACCGAGTTCAAGAACTACACCTTGGATGAGTTTCTTAGTGATGATGGAATCAAGCATCAATACTCTGCACCTTACACCCCTCAACAAAATGGTGTAGCAGAGAGGAAGAACCAAACATTGATGGATGCGGCAAGGACCATGATGGTGGAGTTCAAGTCTCCTCACAACTTTTGGGCCGAAGCCATCAACACCGCATGTCATGCATCCAATTGGCTCTATCTCCGCAAAGGCTTGAACAAGACTCCCTATGAAATACTCACCGGTAACAAGCCCAACCTCAAGTACTTCCGGGTGTTCGGGTGTAAGTGTTTCATTCTCAAGAAAGGTGTTCGTTTGTCTAAATTTGAGGCTAGAGCTCATGAGGGCATATTTGTTGGTTATGCTACAAACTCTCATGCTTACCGTGTCCTCAACAAGTCCACCGGACTCATTGAGGAGATGTGTAACATGGAGTTTGACGAGAATAACGGCTTCCAAGTGGAGCAAAGTGGTACTTGTGATGTAGGTGATGAAATTCCTCCCCAAGCCATAATAAGAATGGGTGTTGGTCATATCCTACCCATTGAGGAATCCCTTGTGGCCGAAGGAGAAGGTAAATGCTCCACTCAAGTGGAGCCATCACCAACCCAAGACCGACACACTTCCAAAGAACAAGGTGAAGGCCCTCAACCTCGTGAACAAGATCAAGGGAAAGATCAACCTCAAGATGGTGGTGAACCACCAAGTGATGCCCAAGGTCAGGTTCTCCCTTTGGAGCAAGTTCAAGATCAAGAGCAAGCTCAAGATCAAGAACAAGCTCAAGACAACGCTCAAGATAATCAAGTTACCCCTCCTCTTTTCACATCCGAGGAGGAATTAGAGTGTCGTGCCGCGAAGATCGCTTCCAAGCTCACTACCAAAGGTCATCTCATGGAGAATGTGGTTGGAAGCCTAAGAAAGGGGGTAAGCACTCATAGACAATTAGCAAACTATTGTGAACATCACGCGTTTGTCTCTTGTGTCGAACCCCAAAAGGTCTATGAGGCGCTCGAGGATCCGGATTGGCTCAATGCCATGCATGAAGAACTCAACAACTTCGAGCACAACCAAGTGTGTAAATTAGTGCCAAGGCCAACCGGGAATCATAATGTCATTGGAACCAAGTGGATATTCAAGAACAAGCAAGATGCTCATGGGATCATTGTTCGCAACAAGGCTTGTTTGGTGGCACAAGGCTACTCCCAAGTCGAGGTATCAACTACGATGAAACCTTTGCTCCTGTTGCTTGCCTTGAATCTATTCGTTTGTTGATTGCTTATGCTTCTCATCATAATTTCAAGTTGCAGCAAATGGATGTGAAGAGTGCTTTTCTTAATGGTCCCATTAATGAGTTGGTGTATGTCAAACAACCCCCGGGGTTCGAGGATCCCTATTTCCCCGATCATGTGTATCAACTCAACAAGGCGCTCTATGGCCTTAAACAAGCCCCACGTGCATGGTATGAGCATCTTACTGAGTTGTTACAAGATAGTGGGTTCGAAATTGGGAAAATTGACCCCACTCTTTTTACTAAGAAGGTCAAAGGGGAGTTGTTTGTGTGCCAACTATATGTTGATGATATTATCTTTGGTTCCCCTAACAAGGCTTTCAATGAAGAATTTGCCGCTCTCATGACCTCAAAGTTCAAGATGTCTATGATGGGAGAGTTGAAGTTCTTTCTCGGGTTCGAACTCAAGCAAAGAAGAGAAGGAACCTTCATCAACCAAGCCAAATACGCTCAAGACATGCTCAAGAGATTCAAGCTAAGTGATGTCAAGCCGGCCTCCACTTCAATGCCCATCAAATGCCAACTTGACATTGATCCCAATGGTAAAGCGGTGGACCAAAAGGTATATTGCTCCATGATTGGATCCTTGCTTTACCTTTGTGCATCTAGACCGGATATCATGTTGAGTGTGGGAATTTGTGCACGGTTTCAAGCCGCACCTAAGGAAAGCCACTTTGTGGCGGTCAAACGAATCTTTCGATATTTGGCTCATACCCCAAACTTTGGCTTATGGTACCCAAGAGGAGCCAACTTTGATCTTCTAGGCTACACAGACTTAGATTGGTCGGGAGACAAAGTGGATAGGAAGTCCACCTCCGAAGGGTGCCAATTGCTTGGTTACTCCTTAGTGAGTTGGTCTTCTAAGAAGCAAAGTTGTGTATCTCTCTCGTCCACCGAAGCGGAGTATGTGGCTGCCGGTAGTTGTTGTGCTCAACTTCTATGGATGAGGCAAACTTTGAAGGATTATGGTGTCACTTGTGATGAAGTGCCTCTTTGGTGTGACAATGAAAGTGCCATCAAGATCTCTCTCAACCCGGTGCAACACTTCAAGATGAAGCATATTGAGATGCGGTATCACTTCATCCGGGATCACATTAGGCGAGGGGAGATCAAGATCAAGTATGTCAACACTCATGATAACCTTGCAGATATTTTCATGAAGCCCTTGGATGAAGCAAGATTTCGGGAGTTAAGGCATGAGCTAAATATCATTGATTCGAGCAGTGTGGCTTGAACTCTTGCACTTCCCACCACACTCTTCATGATGTCTTGTTTAGGTGTAGGCATGGACATAGGGGGGGTGTTGTTCTCTCAATGAACTCTCCCTCCCCCCATTATGCTTAAATTGATCGAGTCTTTCACATTAGCCATTTTTATGGCATTTGTGCTTCAAAGACGAGTTTTGGTCATGGGCCCAAGGATAATTCTTCGTGGCGCCATACCATTTACTCAAACATAAGTGGTCTCGACCACCGCCCTCTCTTCTTGAGAGTTTGTCTATGTGTTGTTTCCTGTTGCTTGTGCTTCTCTCTTGTGAGTAGTTGTGCTTTGGTGTGGTTGTGTTCGGGTTTGTCTTGGCTTGCCTTGTGTCTTTTGTGTTCTTTCTGTTTTTTCCTTTTGCAAGTCGTGCATAAGCCATCTTTTCCCCCTTGTTTCTGCTTTGGGGCGCCTGAGCGGTACTACCGCAGCTGCAGAGAGGTACTACCGCTTATAAGCGGTACTACTGCCCTGCCGACACGGTACTACTGTGGAGCGGTTCAGCTAGGCACGTTGTGCTTCAGATCTGCACCAACGCGGTACTACCGCTTAGGGCTCGGTGAGTGGGGTATGTATCGGGCAGGAGGAGTTTCTACTCCCCCATACTCGTTCAGTTTGCCCCATCCCCTCGTCCTCTCCTCTCTCAGGCGACTCCCCAAGCACCGGAGGTCTGCCGCCGGGCCGCCGGACTCAGGCTGTCTCCCTCGGTTCCATCCGGTGGGGTCTTTCCCCACCCTCTCCTCTTGCCATGGATGACGGTATTGCCCCCATTCTTCTCTCCCTTGGTTCTCCTTCTTGAATCTAGGTTTTGGGCTATATTCGTTGCATCCCTCGATTTGTTTGTTGAATCGAGGCTTAGGAAGAACTTGGGAGACTGCTAGTCTAGGTTTTTTGATGATTAGGTATAGAAATATGGACTTTTGCATCTTCGGTAGTACCGGATCTTGCCGCGGTAGGTGTCAGCCTACTGACAACCGCTCAGGCGGTACTACCACTCAACCCTAGCGGTACTACCGCTTATGAGCAGTACTACCGCTCCGGTGTGCGGTACTACCACCCCGAGATGCCAAAGCCCATGTGTCTCTACCTAAGTTTCATATTTGGTGTTTGTCTTTCCTTGGCTTATGCTCTCTTGCTCTTGTGGTTCTTGTTTGTGTGTGTTTTCATGTGGTAGTAGCTCCGGGCATCAGGCTCACCGCAAGAATCTAGACCGTGCAAGAGGTTCCAAGTGCTATCGCTCTTCGGATGCAACTGAGTTTGCTGCTACTGTTGCTGCGGGTGGCTCATCTGAACCGCCAAAACGCAAGGCCAAGGTCCCAACATCGAAGATCTCCGCTGGGCGCAAGCGTGCTAATCAGATGTCTGCAATGGAGTTCTGTACCAAGAGGAAGCACAATCCCTACCATGTGGACCAGGAGCCTGCTCTTTAGAGGCATCCGTTCTGGAACAGGTTTCAGCAGTCCATCTATTACGATATCTTGAAGCAAAAGAAGAACTTGTATGTGAAGGTCAAGTCTGTCGATCTCTCGCACATGGAGAAGGACCTGCCATACTTTGGGAATGCTCTACAGAGGTGTGAGGAGTTGGACATCAAGAGGATCATTACCTTCAACAAAGACTTTGATGCCGAGCTCGTGGCCCAGTTCTTTGCCACCGTTCACTTTGGGCATGATCAGGCCTGTACTCTGTCTTGGATGGCCAATGGTCGTCTTCTGTCCACACCATGGAAGGACTTCATGGTCAGCTTATTGTACAATGATGAGGGTGCCCAGACCCCACTTGGGTTTCGCCCTCATAAGGAGATTGCCGCTACTCATAAGGAAAAGCTTTGGCCCTATTCTACCAGGAAGGTGTCTGAGACTGGGAAGGTTTCTTATGAGCTCTGGCCCTTTCTAGACATCATGCATCGGATCTTTCGGAACATCCTGTTTCCTCGGATTGGCAACTTGGATCAGGTGCACTCTTACCTTGTTGACATGCTTCTATTCTGTCAAGAAGAGCAGGGCTCTCAGCAGGTGCTGGATGTGTCACATGTAATGTGGTCTGAACTTCACTCTGCTGTCATGGAGTGCAAGTGCATCATTTATGGACCCTATCTTATGTATCTTATCGAGGACACTTGGGCAGCCAAGTTTCCATATGAGGAGCTTGTCATAGACAATATGGTTTCTCATGATACTATCGAGCTGCGTCAGAAGGAGAAATGGAGTTCGTCTACTCCGGCACCTCCAGTGCAGGAGACTGTCTTATCTAATGCAGATGATGAGGATGATGACGGGTAGGAGTATGTGCCTCCATCTGAGGAGCCCTCTTGGGCGAAGAAACTCAAGGAGAAGATGAAGCGTTTGTTCTGCTTTTAGGCCAAGGGCTAGTACAAGGCTCACAAGGAGGCCAAGATGGCTCGTCATCGTGACAAGGCCATTATGAGACAGGCTGGCCTTGAGGCTGCCGATGGCTCTGAGGAGCGGATCACTGATGAGGAGACTTGGATCGGCCTGCACTGCCCGTGGTCTGACACTGAGGAGGACACCGGAGTTCACGCTTCTCTCTGTGCTGCAGAGGTCTCTGAGGAGGAGGAGGAGCATGACGAGTGATGCCATGGAGATCTACTACCATTATGTCGTCCCTTTCCCTTTAGCGTCTTGCTGCCAAAGGGGAGAGTTAGGGATTTGCTTCGGGTTTTATGTTTGCGTGTTCGTGTTCATTGTGTTCATTCGTTTTCGTTCGCTTTCTTTCGGCTGTGAGTGAGACCATATGGTGTAAGACATATGTGGACTACCCTATCTTATCTACTTTAGTGTCAAGTACTTTGTTATCATGTGAGATGCTTCATTACCGGCACTTATATTATTGCTCTCATGCTTGTCCTTGCTTAGATGTACTTGTTGTTATTCCTATATGCAAGGATGTTACCTGTCTATAAAATATAGGGGGAGTTTGATCCTAAAGATGTGCACATAGCCTTTCATGCTAATTTCCCTGGTGCACACCTCTAGGGGGAGCCCGTCTATATTTTGTTGGGAGAGGGTTTGCTTAATTTCCAGTTACTATATTTTGTGCAAATCACGGGTTGTCATCAGTCCACCAAAAAGGGGGAGATTGTTACGGCATTATTTCCCTCGGTTTGTTTTGGTGATTGATGACAATACGTTTGCGGACTAATCATGTGCATTAAGCTTTTCAGGTTATCTAATATAAGGGCACTATGCGATTGTTACCCCTCGAGGACTTCACTTTAGACGGATTATTTTCCTTCGTTTCTTTTCGGTGGAATCGAGTCGTAAGGATAACCATACTATCAAGAGGGGATCCGTTTCGAAAGAGTATGGGTGGAATCATCACGTTCACATTCTCCTTGCACCCTCGCTTTCTTCCTGCTTCTTTGGAGTTTCCGTGCTGTGCAAAACAAGGGGTTCTATGTGCTAAGCGGTAGTACCGCGGCCAGGACGGTAGTACCGCCTATCGGCGGTAGTGCCGCTGGTACTACCGCCCCTGTTGTGGTCTCGTTTTTTGTGTCGGGTTTCCATAAAGGACCATGATGACCCACAAGTATAGGGGATCTATCATAGTCCTTTCGATAAGTAAGAGTGTCGAATCCAACGAGGAACAGAAGGAAATGACAAGCGGTTTTCAGTAAGGTATTCTCTGCAAGCACTGAAATTGTAGGTAACAGATAGTTTTGTGATAAGATAATTTGTAACGGGTAACAAGCAATGAAAGTAAATAAGGTGCAGCAAGGTGGCCCAATCCTTTTTGTAGCAAAGGACAAGCCTGGACAAGTTCTTATAATGAGAAAAGCGCTCCCGAGGACACATGAGAATTATCGTCAAGCTAGTTTTCATCACGCTCATATGATTCGCGTTCGTTACTTTGATAATTTGATATGTGGGTGGACCAATGCTTGGGTACTGCCCTTTGTTGGACAAGCATCCCACTTATGATTAACCCCTATTGCAAGCATCCGCAACTACAAAACAAGTATTAAGGTAAACCTAACCATAGCATGAAACATATAGATCCAAATCAGCCCCTTACAAAGCAATGCATAAACTAGGGTTTAAGCTTCTGTCACTCTAGCAACCCATCATCTACTTATTGCTTCCCAATGCCTTCCTCTAGGCCCAAATAACGGTGAAGTGTCATGTAGTCGACGTTCACATAACACCACTAGAGGAGAGGCAACATACATCTCATCAAAATACCGAACGAATACCAAATTCACATGACTACTAATAGCAAAACTTCTCCCATGTCCTCAGGAACAAATGTAACTACTCACAAAGCATATTCATGTTCATAATCAGAGGGGTATTAATATGTATTAAGGATCTGAACATATGATCTTCCACCAAATAAACCAACTAGCATCAACTATAAGGAGTAATCAACACTACTAGCAACCCACAGGTACCAATCTGAGGTTTGGATACAAGAGATGAACTAGGGTTTGAGAGGAGATGGTGCTGGTGAAGATGTTGATGGAGATTGACCCCCTCCCGATGAGAGGATCGTTGGTGATGACGACGGTGATGATTTCCCCCTCCCAGAGGGAAGTTTCCCCGACAGAACAGCTCCACCGGAGCCCTAGATTAGTTCCGCCAAGGTTCCGCCTCGTGGCGGTGGAGATTCGTCCCGTAAGCTTGCTTATGATTTTTTTCAGGGTAGAAGACTTCATATAGCAGAAGATGGGCACCGGAGGGCCACCAGGGGGCCCACGAGGTAGGGGGCGCCCAATAGGGGTGGGCATGCCCCCCATCCTCGTGGCCAGGGTGTGGGCCCCCTCTTGTACTTCTTCCGCTCAATAATTATCATTAATTCCAAAAATGACTTTCGTGGAGTTTCAGGACTTTTGGAGCTGTGCAGAATAGGTCTCCAATATTTGCTCCTTTTCCAGCCAGAATCCCAACTGTCGGCATTCTCCCTCTTCATGATAAACCTTGTAAAATAAGAGAGAATACCTATAAGTATTGTGACATAACGTGTAATAACAACACATAATGCAATAAATATCGATATAAAAGCATGATGCAAAATGGACATATCAACTCCCCCAAGCTTAGACCTCGCTTGTCCTCAAGTGGAAGCCGATATCGAGAAATATGTCCACATGTTTAGAGATAAAGGTGTCGATAAAAAAATACGGACATGAGGGCATCATGATCATTCTTATAACAGCAACATATATAGATTTTGTCATATGATTTCTTATGCTCAAGTAACAATCTATTCACAATGTCAAGTATGGTACAGAAACTTCATTGAGAACTAACAAACTATAATCTTACTCACTGAAGCAATTGCAATTTATCATAACATGGGAAAGAGTCAATAATAGAGCTTTTCAGCAAGTCCGCATACTCAACTATCATTTAGTCTTCTACAATTTCTAACACTCACGCAATACTTATGGTTCTGGAGTTTTAATCAGACACAGAGAAAGATAGGGGCTTATAGTGTTGCATCCCAATGTTTTACCTCAAGGGTAATGTCAACAATAACAGTTCATGCTAACTTACATCCAATTGGATATATATATCAGGATCTTTCCAACACGAGGTGCTTGCCAAAGGATAAAATGAAAAAGGGAAAGGTGAAGATCACCTTGACTCTTGCATAGGTATAAGACATAAAGTAAAAGATAGGCCCTTCGCAGAGGGAAGCAGAGGTTGACATGTTCTTTTTGGTAAGATGCACAAAATCTTAATGCAAAAGAACGTCACTTTATATTGCCACTTGTGATATGGACCTTTATTATGCAGTCCGTCGCTTTTATTACTTCCATATCACACGATTGTATAAAGCTTATTTTCTCCGCACTAATAAGTCATACATATTTAGAGAGAAATTTTTATTGCTTGCAACATGACAACTTAATTGAAGGATCTTACTCAATCCATAGGTAGGTATGGTGGACTCTCATGGCAAAACTGGGTTTAAGTATATTTGGAAGCACAAGTAGTATCTCTACTTGGTGCAAGGAATTTGGCTAGCATGAGGGGGAAAGGCAAGCTCAACATGTTTGAATGATCCATGACAATATATTTTAACTGAGATGTGAGAAAACATAAACCATTATGTTGTCTTCCTTGTCCAACATCAACTCTTTAGCATGTCATACTTTAATGAGTGCTCACAATCATAAAAGATGTCCAAGATAGTATATTTATATGTGAAAACCTCTCTTTCTTTATTACTTCCTATTAATTGCAACAATGACCAAGACTACGTTTGCCAACTCTCAACACCTTTTAAGCCTCATACTTTTTGTGTGTGAAGTCATTACTATCCATAAGATCCATATGAACTCTTTTATTCCTTTTATTCTTTCTGTTTTATGCACTCAAGATCATAGCAAGATAGCAAAGCCCTTGACTCAACACTAATCTTTATTATATATATCTCACAGACTCGATTACATAGAGGGATCACAAAGCAAAACTCAAAACTAATTTATGACAAACTTTATTCTACTAGATCAAGATATTACTAAAAGGATCGAACTAAGAAAAAGGTAAAGATAGGAGTGTGATGGTGATACGATACCGGGGCAACTCCCCCAAGCTTGGCAGTTGCCAAGGGGAGTGCCCATACCCATGTGATTATGTCTCCTTATTCAGAGTTGGTGTTGCGATCTTCTTGGCGATGATGCCCCTCAGGATACGATTCTCCTCCTTGAGATTATTGACTTGTTGCTTGAGGTCCATATTTTCCTTGCGGAGCTTGCCTGTGACGGCTAAAGCTCCTTTTACCCAAGGGTGTTGCATAGCTTCTGGAGAACAACTGACACTATTTTTCATATTTTCATAAGAAAGAAATTTAACATTGGAAGGGATGACCGAATTTGGAACAGCTGAGCTCTGTAGTTCCCCCATCATGAATCCTGCTCGGAAGCGATAGGTAACTTCTTGATCCTCCTCCATGGCATCTATCCTTCTCAAGTCGGCCTTCATCTCATCCTCCGTTGATGGTCCAAAGTGATAAGCATCGTTGTTTGTTCCTGGACCTGGTGTCGGGTGGGACACCCGACTCTCCCCGACTGACTCTTGAGAAGACATCTTGCTCTAAATCTGTAACAGAAACAGCTCGAAACAAAAACAGAAGACTTTTGCGTGATACGATGGTCAAAACCTTCGGGATATTATATAATGAATTTTTACCGACCAAAAGAAGTATCGTGTACGAAAACGGAGTCCGGAGAGCACATGAGGTGCCCAAGAGGTAGGGGGCGCGCCCAGTAGGGGTGGGCGTGCCCTCCACCCTTGTGGACGCCTCGTGTCCTTCCCGGACTACTTCTTATTTTTCTATTTTCTTAAATATTCCAAAACAGAGAAAAATTGCCATTAGAACTGTTTTGGAGTCGGTTTACTTACCGTACCACATACCTATTCCTTTTCGGAGTCTGAAACATTCTGGAAAGTGTCCCTTATGCATTCCTCCGGGGTTACGGTTTCAGTAATATTAGTTTCAACATTTATGGGGTTACCTAAGATATAATGTTTGATTCTGTGACCGTTCACCACCCTTGGACTTGTGCCTTCGAAGCTGTTGATTTTTATGGCACAGGAATGATAGGCCTCCTCGATAACGTAAGGCCCTTCCCATATAGAGAGAAGTTTTCCTGCAAAAAATCTTAAACGAGAGTTGAAAAGCAAAACGTAATCACCTACGTTAAACTCACGCTTTTGTATCCTTTTGTCATGCCATCTTTTAACTTTTTCTTTAAACAGCTTGGCATTCTCATAGGCTTGGGTTCTCCATTCATCAGGTGAGCTAATGTCAAATAACCTCTTCTCACCGGCAAGTTTGAAATCATAATTGATCTCTTTAATGGCCCAATATGCCTTATGTTCAAGTTCAAGAGGTAAGTGACATGCTTTTACATAAACCATTTTATGCGGAGACATACCCATAGGATTCTTATATGCAGTTCTATAAGCCCATGATGCATCATCAAGTTTCTTGGACCAATTCTTTCTAGATCTATTAACAGTCTTTTGCAAAATTAATTTGAGTTCTCTATTACTCAAATTCTACTTGACCATTAGACTGTGGGTGATATGGAGATGCAATTCTATGATTAACATCATACTTAGCAAGCATTTTACGAAAGGCACCATGAATAAAATGTGAACCACCATCAGTCATTAAGTATCTAGGGACTCCAAACCTCGGAAAAATAACTTCTTTAAGCATCTTAATAGAAGTGTTATGATCAACACTACTAGTTGGAATAGCTTCTACCCACTTAGTAACGTAATCAACAGCAACTAAAATATGTGTATATCCATTAGAGGCAGGAAAAGGTCCCATATAATCGAAGCCCCAAACATCAAATGGTTCAATAATAAGAGAAAAATTCATAGGCGTTTCTTGACGTCTACTAATATTACCAATTCTTTGACATTCATCACAAGACAAGACAAACTTACGGGCATCTTTGAAGAGAGTAGGCCAATAAAAACCGGATTGCAATACCTTATGTGCAGTTCTATCTCTAGCATGGTGTCCTCCATATGCCTCGGAGTGACACTTGCATAGGATCTGTTCCCGTTCATGCTCAGGTACACAACGTCTAATAACACCATCTACTCCTTCTTTATAAATGTGTGGGTCATCCCAGAAGTAATGTCTTAAATCATAAAAGAACTTTTTCTTCTGCTGGTATGTGAAACTAGGTGGTATAAATTTAGCAACAATGTAATTAGCATAATCAACATACCACGGAGCAGTACGAGAAACATTTATGACCGCTAATTGTTCATCAGGAAAGCTATCATCAATAGGTAATGGGTCATCAAGAACACTCTCTAACCTAGACAAGTTGTCTACAACGGGGTTCTCTGTTGGGGATCATTGCAGAAATTAAAAAAATTCTATGCATCACCAAGATCAATCTATGGAGTAACTAGCAACAAGAGAGAGGGGAGTGCATCTTCATACCCTTGAAGATCGTAAGACAGAAGCGTTGCAAGAACGCGGATGAAGGAGTCGTACTCTAGCGATTCAGATCGCGGCGGATTCCGATCTAAGCGAAGAACAACGACACCTCCGCGTTCAACACACGTGCAGCCCGGTGACGTCTCCCGCACCTTGATCCAGCAAGGAGGAGGAAGAGGTTGAGGAAGATGGCTCCAGTAGTAGCACGACGGCGTGGTGGTGATGGAGTGGCAGTTCTCCGGCAGGGCTTCGCCAAGCTCACGCGGAGGAGGAGAGGTGTTGGGGAGGGGAGGGGCTGCGCCTTGGATGTGGTGCTGCAGCCCTCCCTCCACCCCTCTATTTATAGGGAGAAGGGGGAAGGGGGCCGGCCCCTCTAGATGAGATCTAGAGGGGGGGCGGCGGCCAAGGGGGAGGGGGCTTGCCCCCCAAGCAAGGGGGCGCCCCCTTTATGGCTCCCCCCCAACCCTAGGCGCATGGGCCCTAGGGGGATGGCGCCTAGCCCACTTAGGGGCTGGTTCCCTTCCACCTACAGCCCATAAGGCCCTCCGGGGCAGGTGGACCCTCCCGGTGGACCCCCGGAACCCCTCCGGTGGTCCCCCGGAACCCCTCCGGTGGTCCCGGTACAATACCGGTATACCCCCGAATATTTCTGGTGACCGTATGATGACTTCCCATATATAAATCTTCACCTCCGGACCATTCTGGAACTCCTCGTGACGTCCGGGATCTCATTCGGGACTCCGAACAACATTCGGTAATCACATACAAATCTTCCCTATAACCCTAGCGTCATCGAACCTTAAGTGTGTAGACCCTACGGGTTCGGGAATCATGCAGACATGACCGAGACAGCTCTGTGGCCAATAACCAACAGCGGGATCTGGATACCCATGTTGGCTCCCACATGTTCCACGATGATCTCATAGGATGAACCATGATGTCAAGGACTCAAGCAATCCCGTATACAATTCCCTTTGTCAATAGGTACATTACTTGCCCGAGATTCGATCGTCGGTATCCCAATACCTCGTTCAATCTCGTTACCGGCAAGTCACTTTACTCGTTCTGTAATGCATGATCCCGTGACTAACTACTTAGTCACATTGAGCTCATAATGATGATGCATTACCGAGTGGGCCCAGAGATACCTCTTCGTCATACGGAGTGACAAATCCCAGTCTCGATTCACGCCAACCCAACAGACACTTTTGGAGATACCTCTAGAGCACCTTTATAGTCACCCAGTTACGTTGTGACGTTTGGTACACCCAAAGCACTCCTACGGTATCCGGGAGTTACACAATCTCATGGTCTAAGGAAATGATACTTGACATTAGAAAAGCTTTAGCAAACGAACTACACGATCTTGTGCTATGCTTAGGATTGGGTCTTGTCCATCACATCATTCTCCTAATGATGTGATCCCGTTATCAATGACATCCAATGTCCATAGTCAGGAAACCATGACCATCTGTTGATCAACGAGCTAGTCAAACTAGAGGCTCACTAGGGACATGTTGTGGTCTACGTATTCACACATGTATTACAGTTTCCGGTCAATACAATTATAGCATGAATAATAGACAATTATCATGAACAAGGAAATATAATAATAACCATTTTATTATTTCCTCTAGGGCATATTTCCAACAGTCTCCCACTTGCACTAGAGCCAATAATCTAGTTACACTATGATGAATCGAACACCCATAGAGTTCTGGTGTTGATCATGTTTTGCTCGTGGAAGAGGTTTAGTCAACGGATCTGCGACATTCAGATCCGTATGCACTTTACAAATATCTATGTCTACATCTTGAACATTTTCACAAATGGAGTTGAAGCGACGCTTGATGTGCCTGGTCTTCTTGTGAAACCTAGGCTCCTTGGCAAGGGCAATAGCTCCAGTGTTGTCACAGAAGAGAGTCATCGGGCCCGACGCATTGGGAATAACTCCCAGGTCGGTAATGAACTCCTTCATCCAGATTGCTTCATGTTCTGCCTCTGAGGCTGCCATGTACTCTGCTTCACATGTGGATCCCGCGACGACGCTTTGCTTGCAACTGCACCAGCTTACTGCCCGACCATTCAAAATATACACGTATCCGGTTTGTGACTTGGAGTCATCCAGATCTGTGTCGAAGCTAGCATCGACTTAACCCTTTACGATGAGCTCTTTGTCACCTCCATAAATGAGAAACATATCCTTAGTCCTTTTCAGGTACTTCGGATATTCTTAACCGCTGTCCAGTGTTCCATGCCAAGATTACTTTGGTACCTCTCTACCAAACTTACGGCAAGGTTTACATCACGTCTGGTACACAGCATGGCATACGTAATAGACCCTATGGCCGAGGCATAGGGGATGACACTCATCTTTTCTCTATCTTCTGCCGAGGTTGGGCATTGAGCCGAGCTCAATTTCACACCTTACAATACATACAAGAACCCCTTCTTGGATTGATCCATATTGAACTTCTTCAATATCTTATCAAGGTATGTGCTTTGTGAAAGACCTATGAGGCATCTTGATCTATCTCTATAGATCTTGATGCCTAATATGTAAGCAGCTTCTCCAAGGTCCTTCATTGAAAAACACTTATTCAAGTAGGCCTTTATGCTGTCCAAAAGTTCTATATCATTTCCCATCAATAGTATGTCATCCACATATAATATGAGAATGCTACAGAGCTCCCACTCACTTTCTTGTAAACGCAGGCTTCTCCATAAGTCTGCACAAACCCAAACGCTTTGATCTTTTCATCAAAGTGAATGTTCCAACTCCGAGATGCTTGCACCAGCCCATAGATGGAGCGCTGGAGCTTGCACACCTTGTTAGCATTCTTAGGATCGACAAAACCTTCCAGCTGCATCACATACAATTCTTCCTTGAGGAAACCGTTAAGGAATGCCATTTTGACGTCCATTTGCCATATCTCATAATCATAGAATGCAGCAATTGCTAACAAGATTCAGACGGACATCAGCTTCGCTACGGGTGAGAAGGTCTCATCGTAGTCAACCCCTTGAACTTGTCGGTAACCCTTAGCGACAAGCCGAGCTTTATAGATGGTAACATTACCATCCATGTCCGTCTTCTTCTTAAAGGTCCATTTATTTTCTATCGCTCGCCGATCATCGGGCAAGTCTGTCAAAGTCCATACTTTGTTTTCATACATGGATCCTATCTCGTATTGCATGGTTTCAAGCCATTTGTTGGAATCTAGGCCCGCCATCGCTTCTTCATAGTTCGAAGGTTCACCATTGTCTAACAACATGATTTCCAGGACAGGGTTGCCATACCATTCTAGTGTGGAACGTGTCCTTGTGGACCTATAAAGTTCAGTAGCAACTTGATCTGAAGTACCTTTATCATCATCATTAACTTCCTCTCTAGTCGGTGCAGGCACCATAGAAACATCTTCCTGAGCTGCGCTACTTTCCGGTTCAAGAGGCAATACTTCATCAAGTTCTACCTTCCTCCCACTTACTTCTTTCGAGAGAAACTCTTCCTCCATAAAGGACCCGTTCTTGGCAACAAAGATCTTGCCTTCGGATCTGAGGTAGAAGGTATACCCAATGGTTTCCTTAGGATATCCTATGAAGACGCATTTTTCCGACTTGGGTTCGAGCTTTTCAGGTTGAAGTTTCTTGACATAAGCATCGCATCCCCAAACTTTTAGAAATGACTGCTTAGGTTTCTTCCCAAACCATAATTCATATGGTGTCGTCCCAACGGGTTTAGACGGTGCCCTATTTAAAGTGAATGTAGTTGTCTCTAAAGCGTATCCCCAAAATGATAGTGGTAAATCAGTAAGAGACACCATAGATCGCACCATATCCAATACAGTGCGATTACGACGTTCGGACACACCATTACGCTGAGGTGTTCTAGGTGGAGTGAGTTGTGAAACAATTCCACATTTCCTTAAGTGCATACCAAACTCGTGACTCAAATATTCTCCCCCACGATCTGATCGTAAGAACTTTATTTTTCTGTCACGTTGATTCTCCACCTCACTCTGAAATTCCTTGAACTTCTCAAAGGTCTCAGGCTTGTGTTTCATCAAGTAAACATACCCATATCTACTTAAGTCATCAGTGGGGGTGAGAACAAAATGATAGCCTCCGCGAGCCTTGATAACCCACAAGTGTAGGGGATCACAACAGCTTTCGAGGGTAAAGTATTCAACCCAAATTTATTGATTCGACACAAGGGGAGCCAAAGAATATTCTTGAGTATTAGCAGTTGAGTTGTCAATTCAACCACACCTGGATAACTTAGTATCTGCATCAAAGTATTTAGTAGCAAAATAGTATGATAGTAATGGTAATGGTGATAAAATGTAAAGATAGTAATAGCAATATTTTTGGTGTTTTGTAGTGATTGTAACAGCAACAACGGAAAAGTAAATAAGCGAAGAACAATATGTGAAACGCTCGTACGCAATGGATCAGTGATGGATAATTATGCCGGATGCGATTACTCATGTAATAGCTATAACATAGGGTGACACAGAACTAGCTCCAGTTCATCAATGTAATGTAGGCATGTATTCCGTAAATAGTCATATGTGCTTATGGAAAAGAACTTGCATGACATCTCTTGTCCTACCCTCCCGTGGCAGCGGGGTCCTAGTGGAAACTAAGGGATATTAAGGCCTCCTTTTAATAGAGAACCGGACCAAAGCATTAACACATAGTGAATACATGAACTCCTCAAACTACGATCATCACCGAGAAGTATCCCGATTATTGTCACTTCGGGGTGTCGGATCATAACACATAATAGGTGACTATAGACTTGCAAGATAGGATCAAGAACACACATATATTGATGAAAACATAATAGGTTCAGATCTGAAATCATGGCACTCGGGCCCTAGTGACAAGCATTAAGCATAGCAAAGTCATAGCAACATCAATCTCAGAACATAGTGGATACTAGAGATCAAACCCTAACAAAACTAACTTGATTACATGGTAAATCTCATCCAACCCATCACCGTCCAGCAAGCCTACGATGGAATTACTCAAGCACGGCGGTGAGCATCATGAAATTGGTGATGGAGGATGGTTGATGATGACGACGGCGACGAATCCCCCTCTCCGGAGCCCCGAACGGACTCCACATCAGCCCTCCCGAGAGAGATTAGGGCTTGGCGGCGGCTCCGTGTCGTAAAACGCGATGAAACTTTCTCTCTGATTTTTTCTCCGCGAGACGGAATATATGGAGTTGGAGTTGAGGTCGGTGGAGGTCCAGGGGGCCCACGAGATAGGGGGCGCGCCTTACAGGGGGGGGGCACGCCCCCTATCTCGTGGACAGGCCCTGGGCCCCCTGGTGTATTTCTTTCGCCCAGAAATTCCTATTAATTCCAAAAAGTGCCTCTGTGGATTTTCAGGACATTCCAAGAACTTTTCTTTTCTACACATAAAACAACATCATGGCAGTTCTGCTGAAAACAGCGTCAGTCCGGGTTAGTTTCATTCAAATCATGCAAGTTAGAGTCCAAAACAAGGGCAAGAGTGTTTGGAAAAGTAGATACGTTGGAGACGTATCAACTCCCCCAAGCTTAAACCTTTGCTTGTCCTCAAGCAATTCAGTTGATAAACTGAAAGTGACAAAGAAAAACTTTTACAAACTCTATTTGCTCTTGTTGTTGTAAACATGCAAAGCCATCATTCAGGTTTCAACAAATATTATGAACTAACCATATTCACAGTAACACTTAGGTCTCACAATTACTCATATCAATAACATAATCAGCTAGTGAGCCATAATAATAAAACTCGGATGACAACACTTTCTCAAAACAATCATAACATGATATAACAAAATGGTATCTCGCTAGCCCTTTCTGAGACCGCAAAACATAAATGCAGGGCACCTTTAAAGATCAAGGACTGACTAAACATTGTAATTCATGGTAAAAGAGATCCAGTCAAGTCATACCCAATATAAACCAATAGTAATGAACGCAAATGACAATGTGCTCTCCAGCGGGTGCTTTTTAATAAGAAGTGATGACTCAACATAAAAATAAATAGATAGGCCCTTCGCAGAGGGAAGCAGAGATTTGTAGAGGTGCCAGAGCTTGAATTTTAAAATAGAGATTGAATAACATTTTGAGCGGCATACTTTCGCTGTTAACGGAACAACTATGAGATGGTTGTATCTTCCATACTACATGCATTATAGGCAGTTCCCACGCAGAATGGTAAAAGTTTATACTCCCCCGACCACCAACAGGCATCAATCCATGGCTTGCTCGAAACAATGAGTGCCTCCAACTAACAACAGCCCTGGGGGAGTTTTGTTTAATTATTTTGATTTTCTTTGATCTTTTTGGATCATGGGACTGGGCATCCCGGTTACCGGCCCTTTCTCATGAATGAGGAGCGGAGTCCACTCCTCTGAGAATAACCCACCTAGCATGGAAGATATAGGCAGCCCTAGTGGAAACATGAGCGGCTAGAGCATACAAAACAGAATTTCATTTGAAGGTTGAGAGTTTGGCACATACAAATTTACTTGGAACGGCAGGTAAATACCGCATATAGGAAGGTATGGTGGACTCATATGGAGCAACTTTGGGTTTTAAGGAGTTTGGATGCACAAGCAGTATTCCCGCTTAGTATAGGTGAAGGCTAGCAAAAGACTGGGAAGCGACTAACTGAGAGAGCGACAACAGTCATAAACATGCATTAAAACTAATTCACACCAAGTACAAACATGAGTAGGATATAATCCACCATGAACATAAATATCTTGAAGGCTATGTTGATTTTGTTTCAACTACATGCGTGAACATGTGCCAAGTCGAGTCACTCAATTCATTCAAAGGAGGATACCATCCCATCATACCACATCATAATCATTCTAATAGCATGTTGGCATGCAGGGTAAACCATTATAACTCAAAGCTAATCAAGCATGGCACAAGCAACTATAATCTCTAAATGTTATTGCAAATATGTTTACTTCATAATAAGATGAATCAAGAACAATGAACTCATCATATTTACAAAAACAAGAGAGGTCGAGTTCATACCAGCTTTTCTCATCCCAATAAGTCCATCATATATCATCATTATTACCTTTCACTTGCACGACCGAACGATGTGTATAATAATAAAAGTGTACATGCATTGGACTAAGCTGGAATCTGCAAGCATTCAACTCAAAAGAGAAGGCAAGTAATATGGGCTCTAAATTAAATAAACAATCATGCATATGAGAGCCACTAAACATTTTCAATATGGTCTTCTCGACCCCTCAAAGGAAAGAAAAGAAAATAAAACTATTTACACGGGAAAGCTCCCAACAAGTAAAAGAAGAACGAGAAATATTTTTGGGTTTTTCATTTTAATTCTACTACAAGCATGTAAATTAAGCTAACTAATTTTTTTGGTTTTTCTCAAGGTTTATCAAACACACAAGAAGAAAACTAGAAAAAGAAATTTAAACTAACATGGATAATACAATGAAAGAGTATGAGCACCAACAACTAGTGTGTGAACATGAATGTAAAGTCGGTGAGAAATACGTACTCCCCCAAGCTTAGGATTTTGGCCTAAGTTGGTCTAATACCAGGGACCTCCACTACTCTCCCCGGTGTAATGAGAGGTGTAATTAGGATACCACTGGCTGGTCATCTCCGGATCCCATTGGATAGATGATGCACGATAAGGGTCCAGTTCAGGTTCCGCTCAGGTTCAGGTTCTGGAGTAAAAGCTTGGGCTCGATGATTGTTCACCGCTTCCGGTGTGACGAGAAATTTTTCTGCAAGCAAATCAAACAACAGAGGCGCAGGCAAAATAATAATCTCAAAGTGTTTCTTATTGAATCTAAGTTTATACAAGAGCATCCTCTCTTTGTTGTCGACAATAAACTTGTGTGCTACCATGCTCTTGTAATCTAAAATGTGAGGAGGTAATGTTGTCTCCTCTTTCTCAAGATGCCTAATAGTTATCCTAAAATGTCTAGCAAGACGTGAAGCATAGATACCTCCAAATATGGGGCCTTTTGTACGATTCAGGGCTAGCCGCTTAGCAACGACGGCACCCATACTAAGAGTATTGTCTCCAAGCAAGGCATGTTGAAGAATGATAATATCAGGAACACTTAAGTTTCCACTATTTCCATGACCAATCAAGCATCTACTAGCAAATATAGCAAAGTATCGTAAAACAGGAAAGTGTATGCTAGAGATTTTTGCCTCGGAACCTTTCTTTGGCTCCTCTACAGCTATAGTGTTAACAAAGCCCTCCACATCTTCACGATGGGGTTCCTCTAATTCTCCCCCAAAAGGTATCTTACATACCGCGCAAAAGTCATGTAAAGTCATTTCTCTGAATTCATCATATAAATGAAATGATACTGAAGGTGGTGACTTCTTAGGATAATAATAAAAGTTTTGCACGAAAGTATTGGTAAGCAAGAGATACTGATCTATTCGGTCGAGGAGAAAATTGTTGAGGCTTGCACTCTCAATCAAAGAATAAAAATCTTCATGAATTCCAGCTTCTTTCAAGAAATTATCACATGGCCATTCACACGACTGTACTTCCGCTAAGCGAGGAAGATTATACTTGGCTTTTTCCTTCTCTTTAGCTTGTTTTTCCTGAGAACCATGGCTAGAAGAGACCCTCAAAAGTCTCCTTAACATTTTCTGAAAATTTCTGAAATTTTAGTAACTTCAAAATAAAAGTGAGTAAAGCTTAACAAGAATGGTAGCAACTACTCCTACAAGTGCCTAGAGCCTATATCATGCATTAGAATTACTTGGAACCTCATAAATTTAACATGCAAGCTCAAGAACAGGGTCACCAAGGCAGCAAGGATTTGCAATGAGTAAAGCACTAGAACAAAAACTAAATGGACCAATGGAGGAGTCACATACCAAGCAACAATCTCCCAAAGCAGTTTTGTGAATGGAGCTTTGAGCAAGGAGATCGAAAATCGCAGCAAAATGAGCTAGAACTCGTGCTTGAGCTAGATGGGGATTTTTTTGGGTAGAAGATGGAGTGTGTGGGTGTTGGCATAAGTGGAGGGGGGCTACCAGGGACCCACAAGACAGGGGGCGCGCCCTCCACTCTCGTGGTCTGGTGCTTGCCCCTCCTGCAGTGTTTTCAGTGCCTAAAATCCTCAAATATTCCATAAAAATCATACTAAATTTGCAAGGCATTTGGAGCACTTTTATTTTTGGACTATTTTTTATTGCATGGATAATTGAGAAAACAGACGGATAATACTATTTTTGCTTTATTTAATCTAGAAGACAGAAAGTAAAAAGAGGGTACAAAAGGGTGTGCCTTCTAGTTTCATCCATCTCGTGATCGTCAAAATGAACCCACTAACAAGGTTGATCAAGTCTTGTTAACAAACTATTTCCGAATAGCACGGAATCGGAGAAATTTCGAATGACACTAAGTTACCTCAACGGGGATACGAAAATCCCCAACAATAAGAATATCATACTTTTTCTTGACAGTAGGGAGAAGAAATTCAAAACCTCCAATAATAATTGATGGAATTTTCTTAATAGTATTTATGCTATGAACTTGGATTTGCTTCCTCGGAAAATGTACCGTATGCTCATTTCCGTTAACATGAAAGGTGACATGGCCCTTGTTGCAATCAATAACAGCTCCTGCAGTATTTAAAAAGGGTCTACCAAGAATAATAGACATACTATCGTCCTCAGGAATATCAAGAATAACGAAGTATGTTAAGATAGTAACATTTGCAACAACAACAGGCACGTCCTCACAAATGCCCACAGGTATAGCAGTTAATTTGTCAGCCATTTGCAAAGCTATCTCAGTAGGTGTCAACTTACTTAATTCAAGTCTACGGTACAAGGAAAGAGGCATAACACTAACACCGGCTCCTAAATCACATAAAGCAGTTTTAACATAATTTCTTTTAATAGAGCAAGGTATAGCGGGTACTCCGGGATCACCAAGTTTCTTAGGTATTCCACCCTTAAAGGTATAGTTGGCAAGCATGGTGGAAATCTCAGTTTCAGGTATTTTCCTCTTATTAGTGATGATATCTTTCATATATTTAGCATAAGGGTTTGTTTTAAGCATATCAGTTAAGCGCATGCGTAAGAAAATAGGTCTAATCATTTCAGCAAAACGCTCAAAGTCCTCATCATCCTTTGACTTGGATGGTTTAGGAGGAAAGGGCATGGGTTTCTGAACCCATGGTTCTCATTCTTTACCATGCTTCCTAGCAACAAAATCTCTCTTATCATAACGTTGGTTTCTTGATTGTGGGTTATCAAGACCAATAGCAGGATCAATTTCTATATCATTGTTATTGCTAGGTTGAGCATCTACATGAACATCATTATTAGCATTATCATCAGGTTCATGTTCATCTCTGGATTGTGTTTCAGCATCAGAGATAGAAGTATTATTAGGATTCTCAGGTATTTCTACATTAGGTTCACTAGAAGTTTGCAATGTCCTATCATTCTTCTTTTTCTTCTTCTTAGAAGATCTAGGAGCATCTAGATTATTATTCTGAGAATCTTGTTCAATTCTTTTAGGGTGGCCTTCAGGATACAAAGGTTCCTGAGTCATTCTACCAGTTCTAGTAGCCACTCTAACAGCAAAGTCATTTTTATTATTTAATTCAGCTAGCAATTCGTTCTGAGCGTTAAGTACTTGTTCAGCTTGAGTAGCAATCATGGAAGCATGTTTACTAGTGAGTTTAAGTTCACTTTTAACTCTAGCTACATAATCATTCAAGCGTACTATCATATAAGAATTATTCTTCAATTGTCTACCAACATAATCATTGAAATTTGCTTGTCTATTCATGAAATCATCAAATTCATCTAAGCAAGGGCTATGAAATTTGCTTGTCTATAATGGACTAACCGATGCTTCCAAGGACTACGTGTGTCGGGTTATCAAGACAATGTGTTTCTTCAACATGCGATATGTTAAGACCATGTATTTCTTCAATAGGAGGTAAATTATTAACATCTTCAGCTTTAATACCTTTTTCTTTCATTGATTTCTTTGCCTCTTGCATATCTTCAGGACTGAGAAATAGAACACCTCTCTTCTTCGGAGTGGGTTTAGGAATAGGCTCAGGAGTTGGCTCAATTGGTTCAGGAATTGGCTCAGGGAGAGTCCAATTATTTTCATTAGTCAACATATTATTCAATAGTAACTCGGCTTCATCGACTGTTCTTTCCCTGAAAACACAACCAGCACAACTATCCAAGTAGTCCTTGGAAGCATCGGTTAGTCCATTATAGAAGATATCAAGTATTTCATTTTTCTTAAGTGGATGATCCGACAAAGCATTAAGTAATCGGAGAAGCCTCCCCCAAGCTTGTGGGAGACTCTCTTCTTTTATTTGCACAAAATTATATATTCCCGCAAGGCAACTTGTTTCTTATGAGTAGGAAAATATTTAGCAGAGAAGTAATAAATCATATCCTGGGGACTACGCACACAACCAGGAGCAAGAGAATTATACCAAGTCTTAGCATCACCCTTTAATGAGAACGGGAATATCTTAAGGATATAAAAGTAGCGAGATCTATCATCATGAGTAAACAGGGTAGCTATATCATTCAACTTGGTAAGATGTGCCACAACAGTTTCAGATTCAAGGCCATAAAAAGGATCAGATTCTACCAAAGTAATAATTTCAGGATCAATAGAGAATTCATAATCCTTATCAGTAACACAGATAGGTGAAGTAGCAAAAGCAGGGTCAGGTTTCATTCTAGCATTAAGAGACTGCTGCTTCCATTTAGCTAATAGTTTCTTAAGATCATATCTATCTTTGCAGGCAAAAATAGCTTCAGCAGCTTCTTTACTCATAACATAACCCTCAGGAACAACTGGCAATTCATAATCATTCGGAGAACGTTCATCATCACTATCATCAATAATAGCATCTTCAATAATTTCATTCTCTCTAGCCCTAGCAAGTTGTTCATCAAGAAATTCACCTAATAGCACAGTAGTATTACGCACAGAAGTAGTTTCATCATGCATAGCGGATGTAGCATCATCAATAACATGCGACATATCAGAATTCATAGCAGTAGCAGGTTTAGGTGTCACAAGCCTACTAATAACAGAAGGAGAATCTAGTGCAAAGCTAGATGGCAGTTCCTTACCTCCCTTGTAGTTGAGGGATAGATCTTGGTTTTAGAGTCTTTCAAATTCTTCATAGTGATCAACAGATATAAATCCCAAGTGACTCAAAGAATAGAGCTATGCTCCCCGGCAACAGCGCCAGAAATTAGTCTTGATAACCCACAAGTGTAGGGGATCGCAACAGCT
Source organism: Triticum dicoccoides (assembly GCF_002162155.2). Lineage (NCBI taxonomy): Eukaryota > Viridiplantae > Streptophyta > Magnoliopsida > Poales > Poaceae > Triticum > Triticum dicoccoides. The sequence goes on along the minus strand of NC_041391.1, from coordinate 611,107,836 downwards.
TTCGAGGGTAAAGTATTCAACCCAAATTTATTGATTCGACACAAGGGGAGCCAAAGAATATTCTTGAGTATTAGCAGTTGAGTTTTCAATTCAACCACACCTGGATAACTTAGTATCTGCATCAAAGTATTTAGTAGCAAAATAGTATGATAGTAATGGTAACGGTGATAAAAGGTAAAGATAGTAATAGCAATATTTTTGGTGTTTTGTAGTGATTGTAACAGCAGCAACGGAAAAGTAAATAAGCGAAGAACAATATGTGAAAAGCTCGTAGGCAATGGATCAGTGATGGATAATTATGCCGGATGCGATTCCTCATGTAATAGGTATAACATAGGGTGACACAGAACTAGCTCCAGTTCATCAATGTAATGTAGGCATGTATTCCGTAAATAGTCATACGTGCTTATGGAAAAGAACTTGCATGACATCTTTTGTCCTACCCTCCAGTGGCAGTGGGGTCCTAGTGGAAACTAAGGGATATTAAGGCCTCCTTTTAATAGAGAACCGTACCAAAGCATTAACACATAGTGAATACATGAACTCCTCAAACTACGATCATCACCGAGAAGTATCCCGATTATTGTCACTTCGGGGTTGTCGGATCATAACACATAATAGGTGACTACAGACTCGCAAGATAGGATCAAGAACACACATATATTGATGAAAACATAATAGGTTCAGATCTTAAATCATGGCACTCGGGCCCTAGTGACAAGCATTAAGCATAGCAAAGTCATAGCAACATCAATCTCAGAACATAGTGGATACTAGGGATCAAACCGTAACAAAACTAACTTGATTACATGGTAAATCTCATCCAACCCATCACCGTCCAGCAAGCCTATGATGGAATTACTCACGCACGGTGGTGAGAATCATGAAATTGGTGATGGAGGATGGTTGATGACGACGACGGCGATGAATCCCCCTCTCCGGAGCCCCGAACGGACTCCAGATCAGCCCTCCCGAGAGAGATTAGGGCTTTGTGGCGGCTCCGTGTCGTAAAATGCAATGAAACTTTCTCTCTAATTTTTTTTCTCTGCGAGACGGAATATATGGAGTTAAAGTTCAGGTCGGTGGAGGTCCAGGGGGGCCACGAGATAGGGGGCGCACCCTACAGGGGGGGGGGCTGTCTCGTGGACATGCCCTGGGCCTCCTGGTGTATTTCTTTCGCTCAGAAACTCTTATTAATTCCAAAAAGTGCCTCTGTGGATTTTCAGGACATTCCGAGAACTTTTCTTTTCTACACATAAAACAACATCATGGCAGTTCTCCTGAAAACATCGTCAGTCCGGGTTAGTTTCATTCAAATCATGCAAGTTAGAGTCCAAAACAAGGGCAAAAGTGTTGGGAAAAGTAGATACATTGGAGACGTATCAAGCCTCAACGCTTATTGGACCGCACACATTAGTATGTATGATTTCCAATAAGTTGGTTGCTCGCTCCATTGTTCCGGAGAATGGAGTCTTGATCATTTTTCCCATGAGGCATGGTTCGCACGTGTCAAATGATTCATAATCAAGAGACTCCAAAAGTCCATCAGCATGGAGCTTCTTCATGCGTTTGACACCAATGTGACCAAGGCGGAGTGCCACAGGTATGTGGGACTATCATTATCAATCTTACATCTTTTGGTATTCACACTATGAATATGTGTAACATCACATTCGAGATTCATTAAGAATAAACCATTGACCAGCAGGGCATGACCATAAAACATATCTCTCATATAAATAGAATAACCATTATTCTCGGATTTAAATGGGTAGCCATCTCATATTAAACGAGATCCAGATACAATGTTCATGCTCAAAGCTGGCACTAAATAATAATTACTGAGGTTTAAAACTAATCCCGTAGGTAAATGTAGAGGTAGCGTGCCGACGGCGATCACATTGACCTTGGAACCATTCCCGACGCGCATCGTCACCTTGTCCTTCGCCAGTCTCCGCTTATTCCGCAGCTCCTGTTTTGAGTTACAAATATGAGCAACCGCACCGGTATCAAATACCCAGGAGCTACTACGAGTACTGGTAAGGTACACATCAATAAATGTATATCACATATAACTTTGGTGTTGCCGGCCTTCTTGTCCGCTAAGCACTTGGGGCGGTTCCGCTTCCATTGACCGTTTCCCTTGCAATAAAAGCATTCAGTCTCAGGTTTGGGTCCATGCTTTGGCTTCTTCCCGGCAACTGGCTTACCGGGCGCGGCAACTCCCTTGCCGTCCTTCTTGAAGTTCTTCTTACCCTTGCCTTTCTTGAAACTAGTGGTTTTATTGACCATCCACACTTGATGTTCCTTTTTGATCTCCACCTCCGCTGATTTTAGCATTGAAAAGACCTCAGGAATGGTTTTCACCATCCCCTGCATATTTTAGTTCATTACAAAGCTCTTGTAGCTAGGTGGGAGCGACTGAAGGATTATGTCAATGACCGCGTCATCCGGGAGATTAACTCCCAGCTGAGACAAGTGGTTGTGCAACCCAGACATTTTGAGTATGTGCTCGCTGACAGAACTATTCTCCTCTATCTTTCAACTGTAGAACTTGTCGGAGACTTCATATCTCTCGACCCGGGCATGAGCTTGGAAAACCATTTTCAGCTCTTGGAACATTTCATATGCTCTGTGCTGCTCAAAACGCTTTTGGAGCCCCGGTTCTAAGCTGTAAAGCATGCGGCACTGAACCAGGGAGTAATCATCACCACGCGACTGTCAGGCATTCATAACGTCTTGAGTTGCTGGGAAAACGGGTGCTTCACCTAGCGATGCATCTAGGACATATGCTCTTTTGGCAGCTATGAGGATGATCCTCAAGTTTCGGACCCAGTCTGTATAGTTGCTACCATCGTCTTTCAGCTTGGTTTTCTCTAGGAACGCGTTGAAGTTGAGGGCAACATTAGCGTGGGACATTTGATCTACAAGACATATTGCAAAGATTTTAGACTAAGTTCATGATAATTAAGTTCATCTAATCAAATTATCTAATGAACTCCCACTCAGATAGACATCCCTCTAGTCATCCAAGTGATACATGATCCGAGTCAACTAGGTCGTGTCCGATCATCACGTGAGACGGACTAGTCATCATCGGTGAACATCTTCATGTTGATCGTATCTTCTATATGACTCATGTTAGACCTTTCGGTCTCTTGTGTTCCAAGGCCATGTCCGTACATGCTAGGCTCGTCAAGTCAACCTAAGTGTTTTGCATGTGTAAATCTAGCTTACACCCGTTGTATGCGAACGTTAGAATCTATCACACCCGATCATCACGTGGTGCTTCAAAACAATAAACTTTCGCAACGGCGCACAGTTAGGGGGAACACTTTCTTGAAATTTTATGAGGGATCATCTTATTTATGCTACCGTCTTTCCAAGCAAATAAGATGCAAAAACATGATAAACATCACATGCAATCAAATAATGACATGATATGGCCAGTATCATTTTGCTACTTTTGATCTCCATCTTCGGGGCGCCATGATCATCATCATCACCGGCATGACCACCATGATCTCCATCATCGTGATCTCCATCATCGTATCTCCATGAAGTTGTCTCGCCAACTATTAATTCTACTACTATGGCTAACGGTTTAGCAATAAAGTAAAGTAATTACATGGCGTTATTCAATGACACGCATGTCATATAATAAATAAAGACAAATCCTATGGCTCCTGCCGATTGTCATGCTCATCGACATGCAAGTCGTGATTCCTATTACAAGAACATGATTAATCTCATACATCACATATATTTCATTCATCACATCCTTTTTGGCCATATCACATCACACGACATATGCTACAAAAACAAGTTAGACGTCCTCTAATTGTTGTTGCAAGTTTTTATGTGGCTGCTATAGGTTTGTAGCAAGAACGTTTCTTACCTACGCCAAAAACCACAACGTGATATGCCAATTGCTATTTACCCTTCATAAGGACCCTTTTCATCGAATCCAATCCGACTAAAGTGGGAGAGACAGACACCCTCTAGCCACCTTATGCAACTAGTGCATGTCAGTCGGTGGAACCTGTCTCACGTAAGCGTACGTGTAAGGTCGGTCCAGGCCGCTTCATCCCACGATGCCGCCGAAACAGGATAAGACTAGTAGTGGCAAGTAAATTGACAAAATCAACGCCCACAACAAACTTGTGTTCTACTCGTGCATAGAAACTACACATAGACCTAGCTCATGATGCCACTGTTGGGGATCATTGCAGAAATTAAAAAAATTCTACGCATCACCAAGATCAATCTATGGAGTAACTAGCAACGAGAGAGAGAGGGGAGTGTATCTTCATACCCTTGAAGATCGCGAGACGGAAGCGTTGCAAGAACGCGGATGAAGGAGTCGTACTCGTAGCGATTCAGATCGCGGCGGATTCTGATCTAAGCGCCGAACAATGGCACCTTTGCGTTCAACACACGTGCAGCTCAGTGACGTCTCTCGCACCTTGATCTAGCAAGGAGGAGGGAGAGGTTGAGGAAGATGGCTCCAGCAGCAGCACGACGGCGTGGTGGTGATGGAGTGGCAGTTCTTCGGCAGGGCTTCACCAAGCTCACACAGAGGAGGAGAGGTGTTGGGGAGGGGAGGGGATGCGCCTTGGATGTGGTGCTTCAGCCCTCCCTCCACCCATCTATTTATAGGGAGAAGGGGGAAGGGGATCGGCCCCTCTAGATGAGATCTAGAGGGGGGGCAAGGGGGAGGAGGCTTGCCCCCCAAGCAAGGGGGCGCCCCCTTTAGGGTCCCTCCCCCAACCCTAGGCGCATGGAACCTAGGGGGGATGGCGCCCAGCCCACTTAGGGGCTGGTTCCCTTCCACCTACAGCCCATAAGGCCCTCTGGGGCAGATGGACCCTCCCGGTGGTCCCGGTACAATACCGGTATACCCCCAAATATTTCTGGTGACCGTATGATGACTTCCCATATATAAATCTACACCTTCGGACCATTTCGTAACTCCTCGTGACGTCCGGGATCTCAACTGGGACTCCTAACAACATTCGGTAATCACATACAAATCTTCCCTATAACCCTAGCGTCATCGAACCTTAAGTGTGTAGACCCTACGGGTTCGGGAATCATGCAGACATGACCAAGACAGCTCTGTGGCCAATAACCAACAGCGGGATCTGGATACCCATGTTGGCTTACACATGTTCCACGATGATCTCATCGGATGAACCATGATGTCAAGGATTCAAGCAATCCCGTATACAATTCCCTTTGTCAATCGGTACGTTACTTGCCCGAGATTCGATCGTCGGTATCCCAATACCTTGTTCAATCTTGTTACCGGCAAGTCACTTTACTTGTTCCGTAATGCATGATCCCGTGACTAACTACTTAGTCACATTGAGCTCATTATGATGATGCATTACCGAGTGGGCCCAGAGATACCTCTCCGTCATACGGAGTGACAAATCCTAGTCTCGATTCGCGCCAACCCAATAGACACTTTCGGAGATACCTGTAGAGCACCTTTATAGTCACCAGTTACGTTGTGATGTTTGGTACACCCAAAGCACTCCTACGGTATCCGGGAGCTACACAATCTCATGGTCTAAGGAAATGATACTTGACATTAGAAAAGCTTTAGCAAACGAACTACACGATCTTGTGCTATGCTTAGGATTGGGTCTTGTCCATCACATCATTCTCCTAATGATGTGATCCCGTTATCAATGACATCCAATGTCCATAGTCAGGAAACCATGACCATCTGTTGATCAACGAGCTAGTCAACTAGAGGCTCACTAGGGACATGTTGTGGTCTACATATTCACACATGTATTGCGGTTTCCGGGCAATACAATTATAGCATGAATAATAGACAATTATCATGAACAAGGAAATATAATAATAACCATTTTACTATTGCCTCTAGGGCATATTTCCAACATTCTCAGCTCCCTTTCTATCAATAATATGCAAATCAAATTCTTGGAGCAAGAGAACCCATCTAATAAGTCTAGGTTTAGCATCTTTCTTTTCCATAAGGTATTTAATAGCAGCATGATCAGTGTGAATAGTTACTTTAGAATCAACAATATAAGGTCTGAACTTATCACAAGCAAATACAACTACTAAGAATTCTTTTTCAGTAGTAGCATAATTTCTCTAGGCAGTGTCTAGAGTTTTACTAGCATATTGAATAACATTTAATTTCTTATCAACTCTTTGCCCTAAAACAGCACCTACAGCATAATCGCTAGCATCACACATAATTTCAAAAGGTAAATTCATAGGTGCAGTGATCAAAGCTTTCTTAAGTATTTCAAATGCTTCTACACAATCATCATCGAAGACAAAAGGAATATCTTTTTGCAATAAATTAGTCAGAGACCTAGAGACTTTAGAAAAGTCCTTAATGAACCTTCTATAAAAACCAGCATGACCAAGGAAACTTCTTATACATTTAATGTCCTTGGGACACGACATCTTTTCAATAGCATCAACTTTAGATTGATCAACTTTGATACCTCTTTCAGAAATTTTATGCCCCAAGACAATGCCTTCATTAACCATAAAGTGGCACTTTTCTCAATTCAAGACGAGACTAGTGTCTTCGCATCTCTGCAAAACTCGATCAAGGTTGCTCAAGCAATCATCAAAAGAGGATCCATAAACGTAGAAATCATCCATGAACACCTCACAAATCTTTTCACAAAAGTCAAAGAATATAGCCATCATGCATCTTTGAAAGGTAGCAGGTGCATTACATAAACCAAAAGGCATACGTCTATAAGCAAAAGTAACGAAAGGGCAAGTAAAAGTAGTCTTTGCTTGATCGTCCACTGACATAGGTATTTGAGAGAAACCAGAATAACCATCTAGAAAGTAGAAATGTGTATGTTTGGATAATCTTTCTAGCATTTGATCAATAAAAAGGTAAAGGGTAATGATCTTTCTTAGTAGCTTTATTTAATTTATGAAAATCAATTACCATCCTATAACCTGTAATAATTATTTGCGGGATCAATTCATCTTTATCATTAGGGACTACAGTAATACCTCCCTTCTTAGGGACACAATGGACAGGACTTACCCACTCGCTATTAGCAATGGGATAAATTATACCTGCCTCAAGGAGCTTTAGTATTTCCTTTCTTACCACTTCTTTCATGTTAGGATTTAACCATCGTTGATGATCTCTAACTGGTTTGGCATCTTCGTCCAACTTAATTTTGTGTTGGCATAGAGTGGGACTAATGCCCTTAAGATCATCCAGAGTATATCCAATAGCAGCATGATGCTTCTTCAGAGTTTTCAATAATCTTTCCTCTTCCTGCTCTGAAAGGTTAGCACTAATAATAACAGGATATATCTTCTTTTCATCAAGATAAGCATATTTAAGATTATCAGGTAAAGGTTTAAGCTCAAACACAGGATCACCCTTGGGTGGAGGGGGATCCCCTAGGATTTCAACAGGTAAATTGTGTTTCAAAATAGGACCCTGTTTAAAGAATACTTCATCTATTTCCCTTCTTTCATTCATAAACATATCATTTTCATTGTCTAGCAAATATTGTTCTAACGGATCAGTAGGAGGCACGGCAATAGAAGCAAGACCAATAATGTCATCCTTACTAGGCAATTCTTTATCATGGGTTTGTCTACGAAACTTAGCAAAATTAAACTCATGTTTCATATCCCCCAAGCCAATTGTAAACAATATCCTTTTCACAATCAATCTTAGCATTAACAGTATTCAAGAAGGGTCTACCAAATATAATGGGACAAAAGCTATCTTGTGGGGAACCAAGAACAAGAAAATCAGCAGGATATTTAACTTTCCTACCCAAGACTTCAACATCTCTAACAATCCCTATTGGTGAAATAGTATCTCTATTTGCAAGCTTAATAGTAACATCAATATCTTCTATTTTAGCGGGTGCAATATCATGCATAATTTCTTGATATAAGGAAATAGGTATTGCACTTGCACTAGCACCCATATCACATAAGCCATGATAACAATGATCTCCTATTTTAACAGAAATAATAGGCATGCCTACGACAGGTCGATGTATCTAAGCATCGGGTCTAGCAATATTAGCAGCTTCCTCATAGAAATAAATAACATGCCCATCAATATTATCAGCCAAGGGATCTTTAACCATAGCAATACTAGGTTCAACTTTAATTTGCTCAGGAGGTGTATATGTTCTAGTATTACTCTTACGAACAACAGTTGAAGCTTTAGCATGATCCTTTATCCTAACAGGAAAAGGTGGGTTCTCAACATAAGTAGTAGGAACAATAGGATCATTATAAGTGATAGTATTTTCTTCAACTATAATAGGTGCAACTATTTTTACTTCAGTGGGAGGATTATATTTAAACCACTTCTCCTTAGGGAGATCAACGTGAGTAGCAAAAGATTCACATAAAGAAGCTACTATCTCAGAGTCAAGTCCATATTTAGTGCTAAATCCACTAAAAGCATCGGTATCCATAAAAGACTTAACACAATCAAACTTAGGTTTCATACCTGACTCCTTACCATCGTCGGAACCCCAATCTTCAGAGTTGCGTTTAATTCTTTCCAATAAATCCCACTTGAATTCAATAGTCTTAAGCATATAGGAACCAGCACAGGAAGTATCAAGCATGGTGCGATCATTGAGAGAAAGCCGAGCATAAAAATTATGAATAATCATTTCTCTTGAGAGATCATGATTGGGGCATGAATATAACATTGACTTAAGCCTCCCCCAAGCTTGAGCTATGCTTTCTCCTTTGCGAGGCCAAAAATTATATATATAATTACGATCACGATGAACAAGATGCATAGGATAGAACTTCTGGTGAAATTCCAATTTCAATCGTTTATAGTCCCAAGATCCCGTATCATCACATAGCCTATACCATGTCAATGCATCTCCCTTCAAAGATAAACGGAAGACCTTCCTCTTAATAACATCATCGGGCATACCTGCAAGCTTAAATAATCCACAAACTTCATCCACATAGATAAGGTGTAAATTGGGATGCAATGTTCCATCTCCTACAAAGGGATTAGCTAGCAGTTTCTCTACCATACCCAAAGGAATTTCAAAGTAAACGTTTTCAGTAGGTTCAGTAGGTTGAGGAGTAACTCTTTGCTCTACTGGTCGAGGCGAAGATGCCCCAAACAAGCCCCTCAAAGGATTAGTTTCCATAGTAACAAGTGACAGAAAATTTCAGCACACTATATAAATGTTTCCTTACCAAGTTCCACTTACCAAAGGCGCTTCACTCCCCGGCAATGGCGCCAAAAAAGAGTCTTGATGACCCACAAGTATAGGGGATCTATCTAGTCCTTTTGATAAGTAAGAGTGTCGAACCCAACGAGGAGCAGAAGGAAATGACAAGCGGTTTTCAGTAAGGTATTCTCTGCAAGCACTGAAATTGTAGGTAACAGATAGTTTTGTGATAAGATAATTTGTAATGGGCAACAAGAAATGAAAGTAAATAAGGTGCAGCAAGGTGGCCCAATCCTTTTTGTAGCAAAGGACAAGCCTGGACAAGTTCTTATAATGAGAAAAGCGCTCCCGAGGAAACATGAGAATTATCGTCAAGCTAGTTTTCATCACGCTCATATGATTCGCGTTCGTTACTTTGATAATTTGATATGTGGGTGGACCGGTGCTTGGGTACTGCCATTTGTTGGACAAGCATCCCACTTATGATTAACCCCTATTGCAAGCATCTGCAGCTACAAAAGAAGTATTAAGGTAAACCTAACCATAGCATGAGACATATAGATCCAAATCAGCCCCTTACGAAGCAACGCATAAACTAGAGTTTAAGCTTCTGTCACTCTAGCAACCCATCATCTACTTATTACTTCCCAATGCCTTCCTCTAGGCCCAAATAATGGTGAAGTGTCATGTAGTCGACGTTCACATAACACCACTAGAGGAGAGACAACATACATCTCATCAAAATATCGAACGAATACCAAATTCACATGACTACTAATAGCAAGACTTCTCCCATGTCCTCAGGAACAAACGTAACTACTCACAAAGCATATTCATGTTCATAATCAGAGGGGTATTAATATGTATTAAGGATCTGAACATATGATCTTCCACCAAATAAACCAACTAGCATCAACTACAAGGAGTAATCAACACTACTAGCAACCCACAGGTACCAATCTGAGGTTTGGATACAAAGCTTGGATACAAGAGGAGATGGTGCTAGTGAAGATGTTGATGGAGATTAACCCCCTCCTGATGAGAGGATCGTTGGTGATGACGATGGTGATGATTTCCCCCTCCCGGAGGGAAGTTTCCCCGGCAGAACAGCTCCGCCGGAGCCCTAGATTGGTTCCGCCTCGTGGCGGCGGAGTTTCGTCTCGTAAGCTTGCTTATGATTTTTTTTCAAGGTAGAAGACTTCATATAGCAGAAGATGGGCACCATAGGGCCACCAGGGGGCCCACGAGGCAGGGGACGCGCCCCCACCCTCGTGGCCAAGGTGTGGGCCCCCTCTTGTACTTCTTCCACTCAATAATTATCATTAATTCCAAAAATGACTTTCGTGGAGTTTCAGGACTTTTGGAGCTGTGCAGAATAGGTCTCCAATATTTGCTCCTTTTCCCGCCCAGAATCCCAGCTGCCGGCATTCTCCCTCTTCATGATAAACCTTGTAAAATAAGAGAGAATAGCCATAAGTATTGTGACATAACGTGTAATAACAGCCCATAATGCAATAAATATCGATATAAAAGTATGATGCATAATGGACGTATCAGACCACGCAGGGGAGCGGTAGTAGGAACGGCAGTAGGTCACGATAGTATCACTTATCAATGGTAGTACCGCTCCTATGTCCGCTCCAACTGCCGCTCAGCTCGCTGCCCTCGCCTGTTTTCCAGCGGCTATAGGGAGCGGCAGTACCGCTTATCGGCGGTAGTACCGCCCTCACAGCGGTAGTACCGCCCTAGTGCGTGTACTTCTTCTCCCTCAGCCCTGGTTGCCTTATGCCTGCTTGCCACAGCGATAGTACCGCTGTGGCAGCGGTACTACCGCTCCTACAACGGTAGTACCGCCCAGATGCGGGTTGCGGGCTGCATAACGGTTGGATGTGTCCCCCCACTATATAAAGGGGTCTTCTTCTCCAAGAAGACTCACCTCTTCCATCCCCAAGCTCCATTGTTGCTCCAAGCACCATTTTCGCTCGATCTCTCTCCCTAGCCAATCAAACTTGTTGATTTTCTAGGGATTGGTTGAGAAGGCCCCGATCTACACTTCCACCAAGAGAAATTTGATTCCCCCCACTAATCCCTTGCGGATCTTGTTACTCTTGGGTGTTTGAGCACCCTAGACGGTTGAGGTCACCGCGGAGCCATAATCCATTGTGGTGAAGCTTCATGGTGTCATTGGGAGCCTCCAATTAAGTTGTGGAGATTTCCCCAACCTTGTTTGTAAAGGTTTGTTCGCCGCCTCCAAGGGCACCAATAGTGGAATCATAGCATCTCGCATTGTGTGAGGGCGTGAGGAGAATACGGCGGCCCTAGTGGCTTCTCGGGGAGCATTGTGCCTCCACATCACTCTAACGGAGACGTACTTTCCCTCAAAAGGAAGGAACTTCGGTAACACATCCTCGTCCCCATCGTTTCCCCTTTTGGTTATCTCTCACCTTTACTTGTGCAAGCTTTATTGTGCTCTATCCTTGCTTGCTTGTGTGCTTATTGTTGTTGCATCATATAGGTTGCTCACCTAGTTGCATATCTAGACAACCTACTTTGATGGAAAGTTAAATTTGGTAAAGAAAAGCTAAAAATTGTTAGTTGCCTATTCACCCCCCCCCCTCTAGTCAACTATATCGATCCTTTCAAATGTCTTCATGCAAACTACACTCAAAGCATAATCGAAAAAAGCTCTCAACTGCAACCCACCAGAAACCACCAAACATCCATATCACATGGTAGAAGAATGTGTACAAGGGGAAGATGGTGACTTCTTTTTTGCGGGTGAAAAGATGGTGACCTCGATTTGCTATTCCCACACAACAGTCATTAGATCTAGAAACCAAGCGAAGCATTAGGAGAGCGCGATTGTTTGTCGGTTCATGAAAAGGAGGTCGGCAATACATTTTTTCAATATCTCAAAGAAACCATGGTATCAAGAAAACAACATTGGGTAAACTGCATGCCAATTATTATTATTGTTTTGCGGGGGTACTCCAAATAATTTAATACTATTGATTTATAGAGGGAAAATATAGGGTATTTGAAAGAAGGGTATCAACCAGTGAAATCCATGGTGATTATCGAGGAGATTGTCCGGGCACTTGAGATCCCGGAGAAGGAGAAGACTCAAGTTGATGTCCCCCCGAGGTGGTTGCCACCGGAGGAGGGATGGATAAAGATCAACACTGATGGATCTACGGACATGTGTCTTATACGCGGAGGAGCAGGCTTCATTGCTCGAGACCATCAGGGAGCTTCCGTTAGAGATGGAGGCTCAAGGTACGATGGGGTAACGGACCCTTTATCCATTGAACTACTTGCATGCAGAGATGAGATAATTGGCGCCGGACATGGGCCTTCAGCAAGTTGTGTTGGAGACGGACTGTCACAAAATCCAGAGGCTCTGGGAGGTACCTCAGGGATCGACATGTTTTCATCTCATTAGGGAGATGAAGGAGATGTCTACTTTGTTTCAGGGATTTAGGCTATGGTTTGCTTGTCGTCGGACTAATGTGGTGGCACACCGTCTAGCTAGGCACTTGTTAAAACTTTCTGGTTTTATGTACTTGTATGAAACTATCCCTGGATGGCTAGTTGATTGTTTGCAGTCAGACATGCTAGCGCCTAATGAATAAAGAGCTGGAGGATGTTTTAGCTTCAAAAAGAAGAAGAAGAAGGGTACCCTTGGAAAAAAACTTCAACAATAGTTGCATCCAAATGGTGCATGTTTGCCCTAGGAAGATTGGCTTACATACGTTTGGTTATCGGCAATGGTGCCGGACGAACAACCCAAAAAAACACTAGTTGTGTGTTTGTTGGGGAACGTTGAAAAAAATTAAAAAATTTCCTACGGTTTCACCAAGATCCATCTATGAGTTCATCTAAGCAACGAGTCATGGGAGAGAGATTGCATCTACATACCACTTTGTAGATCGCGTGCGGAAGCGTTCAAGAGAACGGTGATGATGGAGTCGTACTCGCCGTGATTCAAATCACCGATGACCAAGTGCCGAACGGACAACACCTCCGCGTTCAACACACGTACGGAGCGGATGACGTCTCCTCCTTCTTGATCCAGCAAGGGGGAAGGAGGGGTTGATGATGATCCAGCAGCACAACAGCATGGTGGTGGATGCAGCAGAACTCCGGCAGGGCTTCGCCAAGCTGCTGCGGGAGGAGGAAGAGGTGTAGCAGGGGGAGGGAGGCGCCAATGCACAGGGTGCGGCTGCCCTCCCCATTGCCCTCCTTTATATAGGCCCTCAGGGGGGCCGTCCCTGGGAGATGCAATCTCCCAAGGGGCCGGCAGCCAGGGGGTGGAGTGCCCCCCAAGGCAAGTGGTGCGCCCCCCACCTAGGGTTTCCAGCCCTAGGCGCAGGGGGGGCCCAAGGGGGGGCGCACCAGCCCACTAGGGGCTGGTTACCCCGCCCATTTCAGCCCACGGGGCCCTCCGGGATAGGTGGCCCCACCCGGTGGACCCTCGGGACCCTTCCGGTGGTCCCGGTACAATACCGGGTGACCCCGAAACTTTCCCGATGGCCGAAACAACACTTCCTATATATAATTCTTTACCTCCGGACCATTTTGGAACTCCTCGTGACGTCCGGGATCTCATATGGGACTCCAAACAACATTTGGTTTGCTGCATACTCATATTCATACAACCCTAGCGTCACCGAACCTTAAGTGTGTAGACCCTACGGGTTCGGGAGACACGCAGACATGACCGAGACGGCTCTCCGGTCAATAACCAACAGCGGGATCTAGATACCCATGTTGGCTCCCACATACTCCTCGATGATCTCATCGGATGAAACACGATGTCGAGGATTCAAGTAACCCCGTATACTATTCCCTTTGTCAGACGGTATGTTACTTGCCCGAGATTCGATCGTCGGTATCCCAATACCTCGTTCAATCTCGTTACCGGCAAGTCACTTTACTCGTACCATAATGCATGATCCCGTGACCAAACACTTGGTCACTTTGAGCTCATTATGATGATGCACTACCGAGTGGGCCCAGTGATACCTCTCCATTATACGGAGTGACAAATCCTAGTCTCGATCCGTGTCAACCCAATAGACACTTTCGGAGATACCTGTAGTGCACCTTTATAGTCACCCAGTTACGTTGTGACGTTTGGTACACCCAAAGCACTCCTACGGCATCCGGGAGTTACACGATCTCATGGTCTAAGGAAGAGATACTTGACATTTGGAAAAGCTCTAGCAAAACGAACTACACGATCTTGTGCTATGCTTAGGATTGGGTCTTGTCCATCACATCATTCTCCTAATGATGTGATCCCGTTGTCAACGACATCTAATGTCCATAGTCAGGAAACCATGACTATCTGTTGACCAACGAGGTAGTCAACTAGAGGCTTACTAGGGACGTATTGTGGTCTATGTATTCACACGTGTATTACGATTTCCGGATAATACAATTATAGCATGAATAAAGACAATTATCATGAACAAGGAAATATAATAATAATCCTTTTATTATTGCCTCTAGGGCATATTTCCAACAGTCTCCCACTTGCACTAGAGTCAATAATCTAGTTACATTGTGATGAATCGAACACCCATAGAGTTCTGGTGTTGATCATGTTTTGCTCGCGAAAGAGGTTTAGTCAACGGATCTGCGACATTCAGATCCGTATGTACTTTGCAAATATCTATGTCTCCATCTTGAACATTTTCACGGATGGAGTTGAAACGACGCTTGATGTGCCTGGTCTTCTTGTGAAACCTGGGCTCCTTGGCAAGGGCAATAGCTCCAGTGTTGTCACAGAAGAGCTTGATCGGCCCCGACGCATTGGGTATGACTCCTAGGTCGGTGATGAACTCCTTCACCCAAATTGCTTCATGCGCTGCCTTCGAGGCTGCCATGTACTCCGCTTCACATGTAGATCCCACCACGACGCTCTGCTTGCAGCTGCACCAGCTTACTGCTCCACCATTCAACATATACACGTATTCGGTTTGTGACTTAGAGTCATCCAGATCTGTCGAAGCTAGCGTCGACATAACCCTTTACGACGAGCTCTTTGTCACCTCCATAAACGAGAAACATGTCCTTTGTCCTTTTCAGGTACTTCAGGATATTCTTAACCGCTGTCCAGTGTTCCTTGCCGGGATTACTTTGGTACCTTCCTACCAAACTTACGGCAAGGTTTACATTAGGTCTGGTACACAGCATGGCATACATAATAGATCCTATGGCTGAGGCATAGGGGATGACACTCATCTCTTCTTTATCTTTTGCTGTGGTCGGACATTGAGCCGGGCTCAATTTCACACCTTGCAATACAGGCAAGAACCATTTCTTGGACTGATCCATTTTGAACTTCTTCAAAATCTTATCAAGGTATGTGCTTTGTGAAAGACCTATGAGGCATCTCGATCTATCCCTATAGATCTTGATGCCTAATATGTAAGCAGCTTCTCCAAGGTCCTTCATTGAAAAACACTTATTCAAGTAGGCCTTAATGCTGTCCAAGAATTCTATATCATTTCCCATCAAAAGTATGTCATCTACGTATAATATGAGAAATGCTACAGAGCTCCCACTCACTTTCTTGTAAACGCAGGCTTCTCCGTAAGTCTGCATAAACCCAAACGCTTTGATCATCTCATCAAAGCAAATGTTCCAACTCCGAGATGCTTGCACCAGCCCATAGATGGAGCGCTGGAGCTTGCACACCTTGTTAGCATTCTTAGGATCGACAAAACCTTCCGGCTACATCATATACAGCTCTTCCTTAAGATAACCGTTAAGGAATGCCGTTTTGACGTCCATCTGCCATATCTCATAATCATAGTATGCGGCAATTGCTAACATGATTCGGACGGAATTAAGCTTCGCTACGGGAGAGAAAGTCTCATCGTAGTCAATCCCTTGAACTTGCCGATAACCCTTAGTGACAAGTCGAGCTTTATAGATGGTGACATTACCATCCGCGTCCGTCTTCTTCTTAAAGATCCATTTGTTTTCTATCGCTCGCCGATCATCGGGCAAGTCAGTCAAAGTCCATACTTTGTTTTCATACATGGATTCTATCTCGGATGCATGGCTTCTAGCCATTTGTTGGAATCTGGGCCCGCCATCGCTTCTTCATAGTTCGAAGGTTCACCGTTGTCTAACAACATGATTTCCAGGACAGGGTTGCCATACCACTCTGGTGTGGAACATGTCCTTGTGGACCTACGAAGTTCAGTAGCAACTTGATCCGAAGTACCTTGATCGTCATCATTAATTTCCTCTCCAGTCGGCGTAGGCACCACTGGAACATTTTCCTGAGCTGCACTACTTTCCGGTTCAAGAGGTAGTACTTCATCGAGTTCTACTTTCCTCCCACTTACTCCTTTCGAGAGAAACTCTTTTTCCAGAAAGGATCCGTTCTTGGCAACAAAGATCTTGCCTTCGGATCTAAGGTAGAAGGTATACCCAATGGTTTCCTTAGGGTATCCTATGAAGACGCATTTTTCCAACTTGGGTTCGAGCTTTTCAGGTTGAAGTTTCTTGACATAAGCATCGCATCCCCAAACTTTTAGAAACGACAGCTTAGGTTTCTTCCCAAACCATAATTCATACGGTGTCGTCTCAACGGATTTAGACGGTGCCCTATTTAAAGTGAATGTAGCTGTCTCTAGAGCGTATCCCCAAAATGATAGCGGTAAATCGGTAAGAGACATCATAGATCGCACCATATCCAATAGAGTGCGATTACGACGTTCGGACACACCATTACGCTGAGGTGTTCCAGGCGGCGTGAGTTGTGAAACGATTCCACATTTTCTTAAGTGTGTACCAAATTCATGACTTAAATATTCTCCTCCACGATCCGATCGTAAGAATTTTATCTTTCGGTCATGTTGATTCTCTACTTCATTATGAAATTCCTTGAACTTTTCAAAGGTCTCAGACTTGTGTTTCATCAAGTAGACATACCCATATCTACTCAAGTCATCAGTGAGAGTGAGAACATAACGATATCCTCCGCGAGCCTCAACTCTCATTGGACCGCACACATCGGTATGTATGATTTCCAATAAGTTGGTTGCTCGTTCCATTGTTCCGGAGAACGGAGTCTTGGTCATCTTACCCATGAGGCATGGTTCACATGTGTCAAATGATTCATAATCGAGAGACTCTAAAAGTCCATCAGTATGGAGCTTCTTCATGCGCTTGACACCAATGTGACCAAGGCGGCAGTGCTACAAGTATGTGGGACTATCATTATCAACTTTACATCTTTTGGTATTCACACTATGAATATGTGTAACATTACGTTCGAGATTCATTAAGAATAAACCATTGACCATTGGGGCATGACCATAAAACATATCTCTCATATAAATAGAACAACCATTATTCTCGGATTTAAATGAGTAGCCATCTCATATTAAACGAGATCCAGATACAATGTTCATGCTCAAACTTGGCACTAAATAACAATTATTGAGGTTCATAACTAATCCTGTGGGTAAATGTAGAGGTAGCGTGCCGACGGCGATCACATCGACCTTGGAACCATTCCCGACGCGCATCGTCACCTCGTCCTTCGCCAGTCTCCGCTTATTCCGCAGCTCCTGCTGTGAGTTACAAATATGAGCAACGGCACCGGTATCAAATACCCCGGAGTTACTACGAGTACTGGTAAGGTACACATCAATTACATGTATATCACATATACCTTTAGTGTTGCCGGCCTTCTTGTCCGCTAAGTATTTGGGGCAGTTCCGCTTCCAGTGACCCTTCCCTTTGCAATAAAAGCACTCAGTTTCAGGCTTGGGTCCATTCTTTGACTTCTTCCCGGCAGCCGGCTTACCGCGCGCGGCAACATCTTTGCCATCCTTCTTGAAGTTCTTCTTACCCTTGCCCTTCTTGAACTTAGTGGTCTTATTGACCATCAACACTTGATGTTCTTTCTTGATTTCAACCTCTGCTGACTTCAGCATTGAAAATACTTCAGGAATGGTCTTCACCATCCCCTGCATATTGTAGTTCAGCACAAAGCTCTTATAGCTCGGTGGGAGCGACTGAAGGATTCTGTCAATGACCGCCTCGTCCGGGAGGTTGATCTCCAACTGGGACAGGCGGTTGTGCAACCCAGACATTTTGAGTATGTGCTCACTGACAGAACTGTTTTCCTCCATCTTACAACTATAGAACTTGTCGGAGACTTCATATCTCTCGACCCGGGCATGAGCTTGGAAAATCATTTTCAGCTCCTTGAACATCTCATATGCTCCGTGTTTCTCAAAACACTTTTGGAGCCCCGGTTCTAAGCTGTAAAGCATGCCGCACTGAATGAGGGAGTAATCATCAGCACGTGATTGCCAAGTGTTCATAATGTCTTGGTTCTCTGGGATGGGTGCTTCACCTAGCGGTGCTTCTAGGACATAATCTTTCTTGGCTGCTATGAGGATGATCCTCAGGTTCCGGACCCAGTCCGAATAGTTGCTGCCATCATCTTTCAGCTTGGTTTTCTCTAGGAACGCGTTGAAGTTCATGTTGACATGAGCGTTGGCCATTTGATCTACAAGACATATTTTTGCAAAGACTTTAGACTAAGTTCATGATAATTAAGTTCATCTAATCAAATTATTTAATGAACTCCCACTCAGATTGACATCCCTCTAGTCATCTAAGTGTTTACACGATCCGAGTCGACTAGGCCGTGTCCGATCATCACGTGAGACGGACTAGTCATCGTCGGTGAACATCTCCATGTTGATCGTATCTTCCATACGACTCATGTTCGACCTTTCGGTCTCTCGTGTTCCGAGGCCATGTCTGTACATGCTAGGCTCGTCAAGTTAACCCTAAGTGTTTATGCGTGTGTAAAACTGTCTTACACCCGTTGTATGTCAACGTAAGGATCTATCACACCCGATCATCACATGGTGCTTCGAAACGACGAACTTTAGCAACGGCGCACAGTTAGGGGGAACACTTTCTTGATCATCTTATTTACTACCATCGTTCTAAGTAAACAAGATGCATAAACATAATAAACATCACATGCAATTATATAATAGTGACATGATATGGCCAATATCATATAGCTCCTTTGATCTCCATCTTCGGGGCTCCATGATCATCTTCGTCACCGGCATGACACCATGATCTCCATCATCGTGTCTTCATGAAGTTGCCACACCAACGACTACTTCTACTTCTATGGCTAACGCGTTTAGCAATAAAGTAAAGTAATTTACATGGCGTTCTTCAATGACACGCAGGTCATACAAAATAAAGACAACTCCTATGGCTCCTGCCGGTTGTCATACTCATCGACATGCACGTCGGGATTCCTATTACAAGAACATGATCTCATACATCACAATATATCATTCATCATTCATCACAACTTCTGGCCATATCACATCACATGACAATTGCTGCAAAAACAAGTTAGACGTCCTCTAATTGTTATTGCATCTTTTACGTGGCTGCAATTGGGTTCTAGCAAGAACGTTTTCTTACCTACGAATAACCACAACGTGATTTTGTCAACTTCTATTTACCATTCATAAGGACCCTTTTCGTCGAATCCGCTCCAACTAAAGTGGGAGAGACAGACACCCGCTAGCCACCTTATGCAACTAGTGCATGTCAGTCAGTGGAACCTGTCTCACGTAAGCGTACGTGTAAGGTCGGTCCGGGCCGCTTCATCCCACAATACCGCTGAAGCAAGAAAAGACTAGTAGCGGCAAGCAAGTTGACAAGATCTACGCCCACAACAAATTTGTGTTCTACTCGTGCAATAGAGAACTACGCATAGACCTAGCTCATGATGCCACTGTTGGGGAATGTTGCAGAAAATTAAAAAATTTCCTACGGTTTCACCAAGATCCATCTATGAGTTCGTCTAAGCAACGAGTCATGGGAGAGAGATTGCATCTACATACCACTTTGTAGATCGCGTGCGGAAGCGTTCAAGAGAACGGTGATGATGGAGTCGTACTCGCCGTGATTCAAATCACCGATGACCAAGTGCCGAACGGACAGCACCTCCGCGTTCAACACACGTATGGAGCGGATGACGTCTCCTCCTTCTTGATCCAGCAAGGGGGAAGGAGAGGTTGATGATGATCCAGTGGCACAACGGCGTGGTGGTGGATGCAGCAGAACTCCGAGAGGGCTTCGCCAAGCTGCTGTGAGAGGAGGAAGAGGTGTAGCAGGGGGGGAGGCGCCAATTCACAGGGTGCGGCTGCCCTCCCCCTTGCCCTCCTTTATATAGGCCCCCAGGGGGGGCGCCGGCCCTGGGAGATGCAATCTCCCAAGGGGGCGGCGGCCAGGGGGTGGAGTGCCCCGCAAGGCAAGTGGTGCGCCCCCCCTCCCACCTAGGGCTTCCAGCCCTAGGCACAGGGGGGCCAAGGGGGGCACCAGCCCACTAGGGGCTGGTTCCCCCTCCCACTTCAGCCCACGGGGCCCTCCGGGATAGGTGGCCCCACCCGGTGGACCCCCGGGACCCTTCCGGTGGTCCCGTTACAATACCGGGTGACCCCAAAACTTTCCCGATGGCCGAAACGACACTTCCTATATATAATTCTTTACCTTCGGACCATTCTGGAACTCCTCGTGACGTCCGGGATCTCATCCGGGACTCCGAACAACATTTGGTTTGCTGCATACTCATATTCATACAACCCTAGCGTCACCGAACCTTAAGTGTGTAGACCCTACGGGTTCGGGAGACATGCATACATGACCGATATGGCTCTCCGGTCAAGAACCAACAGCGGGATCTGGATACCCATGTTGGCTCCCGCATACTCCTCGATGATCTCATCGGATGAACCACGATGTCGAGGATTCAAGTAACCCCGTATACTATTCCCTTTGTCAGACGGTATGTTACTTGCCCGAGATTCGATCGTCGGTATCCCAATACGTCGTTCAATCTCGTTACCGGCAAGTCACTTTACTCGTACCTTAATGCATGATCCCGTGACCAGACACTTGGTCACTTTGAGCTCATTATGATGATGCACTGCCGAGTGGGCCCAGTGATACCTCTCCATTATACGGAGTGACAAATCCCAGCCTCGATCCGTGTCAACCCAACAGACACTTCCGGAGATACCTGTAGTGCACCTTTATAGTCACCCAGTTACGTTGTGACGTTTGGTACACCCAAAGCACTCCTACGGCATCCGGGAGTTACACGATCTCATGGTCTAAGGAAGAGATACTTGACATTTGGAAAAGCTCTAGCAAAACGAACTACACGATCTTGTGCTATGCTTAGGATTGGGTCTTGTCCATCACATCATTCTCCTAATGTTGTGATCACGTTGTCAACGACATCTAATGTCCATAGTCAGGAAACCATGACTATCTGTTGACCAACGAGCTAGTCAACTAGAGGCTTACTAGGGACATATTGTGGTCTATGTATTCACACGTGTATTACGATTTCCGGATAATACAATTATAGCATGAATAAAGACAAGTATCATGAACAAGGAAATATCATAATAATCCTTTTATTATTGCCTCTAGGGCATATTTTCAACAGTGTTTGGTATAGCATGCATCACCCCTAAATAGGCCCAATGGGTGTCACGCCCAATATGTGACCCTATCCAAAAGGAACTCGAAGGTCCGACCAAGGATAGACCCGCATATTGAAACGCTTTTGCAAGGTGGATATCATTACATCAACATTACATAATAGATGGGGATACATACAAGAGGCATAGAATGCCACACGAATGCAACAATACATCATACACAATATCAACATCCGACTTCGGATGAAACACAAATAGAAACTCAAACGGCATCCACCCTGCTAGCCCAGGCTGCCGACCTGGAACCTATCCCCTGATCAAAGAAGAAGCAGATGAAGAACTCCAAAACAAGCAAGCATCGCTCTCGCGTCAAGATCATCGCATAACCTGTACCTGCAACTGTTGTTGTAGTAATTTGTGAGCCACGAGGACTCAGCAATCCCATTACCATGGGTATCAAGACTAGCAAAGCTTAAAGGGAAAAGGAAGGGGTAAAGTGGTGAGGTTGCAGCGGCGACTAAGCATATATGGTGGCTAACATACGCAAATAAGAGCAAGAAGAGAGCAAGCGGAACGGTCGTCAACTAGTAATGATCAAGAAGTGATCCTGAACTCCTACTTACGTCAAACATAACCCAAAGACCGTGTTCACTTCCCGGACTCCGCCGAAAAGAGACCATCACGGCTACACACGCGGTTGATGCGTTTTAATTCGGATCTGGTGTCAAGTTATCTACGACCGGACATTAACAAATTTCCATCTGCCTATAACCGCAGGCACGGCTTTCGAAAGATTATACCCTGCAGGGGTGTCCCAACTTAGCCCATGATAAGCTCTCGCGATCAACGAAGGATATTCCTTCTCCTAGGAAGACCCGATCAGACTAGGAATCCCGGTTTACAAGACATTTCGATAATGGTAAAACAAGACCAGCAAAGCCGCCCGGATGTGCCGACAAATCCCGATAGGAGCTGCACATATCTCGTTCTCAGGGCACACCGGATGAGCAAGACGACAGGTTGGCATAGACCCTGGTTGCCCAGGGGGCGCCGGACATCGCCTGGTTTGGACCAACACTTAGACAAGCATTGGCCTGGGGGGGCTAAAATAAAGATGACCCTCGGGCTCCGGAAACCCAAGGGAAAAAGGGCTAGGTGAGGCAAATGGTAAAACCAATGTTGGGCCTTGCTGGAGGAGTTTTATTCAAAGCGAACTGTCAAGGGGGTCCCATAAATCACCCAACCGCGTAAGGAACGCAAAATCCGGGAACATAACTCCGGTATGACGGAAACTAGGGCGGCAAGAGTGGAACAAAACACCAGGCATAAGGCCGAGCCTTCCACCCTTTACCAAGTATATAGATGCATTAATTAAAATAAGAGATATTGTGATATCCCAACATAACCCTGTCCATCTTGGAGCAATCTTCAACTTCACCTGCAACTAACAGCGCTATAAGAGGGGCTGAGCAAAAGCGGTAACATAGCCAAGCAACGGTTTGCTAGGAAGGGTGAAAAGGTTAGAGGCTGACATGGCAAAATAGGGAGGCTGGAAGAGCAAGCGATAGGTAGCGCAGCAAAGCGATAGAACGAAGCAACTAGCATAGCAATGATAGTAGTGAGATCCAGGGTAGCGGTCATCTTGCCTGAGATCCCGCTAGGAAGAAGCACGAGTCCATGAAGAAGTCGAACGGAAGTAGTCGAACGAATCCTCACAATCGCAACATTACCGGAACTAAGAAGCAACACTGGAAAGAAACAAACAACATGGTAAATGCACAAGCATAAACATGACATGATGCACAAACAAGTATGATGCATGTCCGGTTTAATGAGGCATGGCATGGCAAACTGCAACACACAATACTACAATTTAAGTGGAGCTCAATATGCAACGAGTTGCATATTGACGAAACACCACATTCGAGTCATTTAGTTCGCTCTCGTTTAGGTACACAACTATATTAAATGTTGTAAACATGGAAAGAGGTGGAACATAAGTAAACTAACTATTTAGGCAAGTTTAAATGAGGCCGGAAACAACAAACAACAATTCCGAAAAATCCTCATGTGCATATTTTAGATTTGGTACTGTTCTGCCCTAAAACATATTTTAATATTTTTAAACAATAAAACAAAGTGTACCACGTTAAACTAGGCATTTTTCCACCCCATTTACATATAAAGTTTATTTAGAACGGAGCTACGGTTATTTAGTTATGAAATAAATCATTTTAACATGGCATATTGGCAAATTTAAACAAATAGAATTTTAAACATTTTAAACATGGATGAAAGTGGCATATTATTAATCTACACAAAATTCTAAGCATTTTACATATATAAATTATTTACATATGATGCACGGTTCATGAGGTATTATATGCATGAAGAACAGGGGTCAATCTGTAAATATGCAGTTTCTGTGGAAAATAGAAAAAAACGCAACAGGAAAAAAATATGACATAGGCCGGATCTGGAGGGGCTGGGGGGCCTCACCCATGGGCTCGGCCCAGTCGGTGCAGGAGGCCCAAGAGGGCGCGAGGCTGGAGGAGGTCGGGGCTGGCTGGCTTCGGCTGGGCCTTGGAGCTAGCGGCCCAGGAGGCTGGCCACGCGCGCTGGTCAACGGGAGCGAGGCGAGCGGGCTGATCCTGCTCGATGAAGAGGAAGCAGAGGCCATGGCGTGGACATGGCGGCAGGGACGTCGCGGGGACGACCGGATCCAAGGCGGGGAGGCGCGACGGGAAGCAGGGGCGGTTGGATCTGGCCGAGGACGGCGTTCTCCGGCGAGACGCCAGATCCAGGCGGCTATGAGGGAGTTCCTGGGGCTGTCCATGGCTGCTAGTCTCCTGCAGGGAGAGATGTGTGGGAGAGAGGAAACGGCAGAGGAAGAAAGAGAGAGGGCGCGAGGAGGAGGTCCTCGGCGTTGAGAGCTCCGACGAGCTGGTCCGGCGGCCGGACTCCGGCGAGGCGCGCATGGATTGGGACAAGGAGGCACTCGCGGGGAGGGTTCGAGCGACGGGAGGAGCGGGCGGCGGCACGGTTTGGGCACAGATGGGCTTCCAGGGCCTCGATCTGGGTTCTGCGGGCCCTACGCGAGGAGGGAGACAGGGCACGTGCTTGGCGGCGCGACCGGTGGCTGCGCGCCAAGTGGCGGTGGGGCAGTGGGGAAGAAGGGCTAGGGGTTAGGGTTTCCGAAAATGGAGGAGTAGGGTGTCCATATATAGTAGGAGGGGGTGACCGAGGGCTGTTTGGAGCCCTCCGATCGAGATCGGACGGCTCCGAAATGTGCAACAACTAGGTGGGCTTAGAAGAGCAAGATTTGGACAGATCGCAGACGTCCGATCGAGATCAAAGGTTCAGAATAGATAGGCTAGGGGAGTTCAAATAAGAAACCAAAGATCTTTTAGGGATGTTGGGGGATGATTCAGACTCATCGGTGACGACTGCTCCGGTCGGGTTCGGAAAAGGTTTTAGACGCGCACGCGAGGGGGCTGCAAAGGAGGGGGGGTCCATGACTGGCAGAGAGATATGGCGGTCCAACAAAAGGGGAACGAGAACCCGGTTGGACTCGAAACGGTCTACGAAGGCAAGGGGGGGAACGCGCCAACTACGAACAGATGCAATCTTTATGAAAACATGCAAATGCAATGCGCATGATGCCAGGAGACGAGATGCATAACTAGAACAAAATGCAAAACAACAGACAAAAACCCAAACCACGAAGGAAATATCATATCGCATCTCCGGAAAAGGCAAGAGTTGGAGTTATGAATATGGAAAGTTGTATCCGAGGCGTTACAACACTCCACCACTACGAGAGGATCTCGTCCCGAGATCTAGGATGGCACCGGAGAGAAACGAACAAGAGAAGAGGTAAAACTAAGTTGCTTCTTCAACCAACGAGTGAAACCACGAACCTTGAGAGGTTGAAAAGTTATGAATGACGAGTACAATGGACAAGAAAGAATTGGAACCACTCTGGTTGAAACAAGATAAACAAGGAACAAGGAAGATCAAATTCGGACAACACTCCGGTTGAAAAGAGATGCAAGACTTGATGAGATGAAAAGAACTTGAAGAGATGACACAGCACTCCGGTTAAATGGATAAGCACGAAAAAAACACGATCCTCACAATCAAGATGATGAGTGAAAAGAGCAACATCACAATGCCTCCGGAAGAAAGAATAGAAGATAGATCATTGGAATAACAGAATGGAGAAGAAAATGCCAACTTCTGCCACAAATGAGCTTGGAAAGCACCCTTCCAAGAAGGTTACAACGGGGTTGTTGGAAAAAAACCAATAACGAAACGAATAAGCTTGTAGTGGGCTTATGGAAAACATCTCAAAATTATGAGGTGACAAACGGCCACTAACTGAAACAATTGCTTGCTTGAGATCAACGAAGAGATGAAAACTGCTTTCGCCAAGAGGATAGGAGAAAACTTGGATCATTGATAAGCACCACAAATAGCAACATTCCTTAGGGAAGGCTTTATGTGAAATCTATACCAAGATAACTCCAGCGAAGAGATTGATGGATTTAGAATACCTCATTCTTGACAACATGTGAATCATGAAACATAAAGGAAATTGTCAAGAGTGACATAACACCACCTCAAAAGATAAGGTAGAAAGAATTGCACTTTAAAATGCAAGATAAAGAATACTTGAACTCCTCAAGACAAAACATGTGTTGAGCACCATGTTTATTTTAGAGTATAGCTTGGCGGATCTTAGGTTTGAGAGAAATCTTGAAGAACAATTGAAGAATGGAAGGAATACTTGATGAACCACCATGTAGAGCCTCCATGGAGAACTCCAGTAAAGAAAGGATGAAAGAAAGAAAAGAGAAGTTCAAAGAACAAGGTGAAACCTTGTGATGATTTAAATGGGGCTTCGCAATGAGATAAAGCGGAAAACTTGAACTCCGGAAAAGAAAAAGATGAAACACTAGAACCGAGAATTACTTCATCATGAACAATCTCCGGAAGAAAAGAATTGAATCACCTCGAGGAAATAAGAATAAGATTTATTGTATGCTTATCCTTCATCAAATTAAATTGATGACAAGCAATGGATTTGGCACACTACTTATTCTCGTAGAAAGGATTAAGAGAGATATAGCGCAAACTTGAGAAGGTATTGATGGAACCACCGGTGGGATTTGGAAACAATGAATAAATTGATATGATAACAAAGGAAGTGAAATCTTGAACGAACCGCCGTAAGAATTGAAAATGAAAGTAGCAAAGGCACAATTCACCAGGAAGAATTGGAAAACGAATGAAGATATTTGAGGGGATTTAGATCCAAAAGAACAAAGAGATCATGAGCTGATTAAAGAGCACTTGAACGAAGCACCGGGATAATTGGATAATGGTAGGTGAAATGTGAGGGCGAAGAATTCTTCTGGAACGATGGCCTCCGGATGAAAGAAATGAAAACAACTTATGAAATGCTTCGGATGGTAAGGAAAGAATTGTCACAATCAAAAATAATTATGAGGATGGCATGAAGCTAGAACCATAAATCTTCAAGAGAATGGCCAAGATTTAGAGGAAAAACTCTTCTTCAATCTTCAACTGACAACGAGAAACACCACAAAAATTGTTGAGATACTCCGGAAGAATGACGAGCGAAGATGTTGAGCCAACAATGAAAAATGATTTGAAATTGATCTTGGAAAAGATCTGACTGATGAAATTCATTCTTACGTCAAACTTGAAAAGAATTAGGAATGGCTCCGGAATAATTAGAAGAGTCAGGTAAGATCCTGGAAAAAGACCTGTGGGTTAGGGCCCACTCAAAAGAAAACACCGTTGAACGATTTTGAAGAGAGATTGCACCGGTTGAATTAAATGGCTTGAATGAGGTAACAACCTCGAAATATCTTGAACGGATTGAGAATGGAAACACAAGTCTTGTGAAATATCTTCAGCACTCCAGGACAAATGAATAGGAAGAAGTGAATGATTAAGAGGTGCATCGGCATGAGAAAGCATTTGACACGAGGAAAGGAATATGATGAACACTGAAAGCTTGAATTGGATCCACCGGAGAAGAAAATAACGAAGAATTACGAACTTGAAACTGTTGAGCATCTTCATGGGAAATCACCGGATAAGAACATTGAAAGAAAAGAATGAAGAGACCTCACATGAATAAATGCATACTTGATTAACATATATGAGTTCTTGAAGAAAAAGGGTGGGAGGGCGGGAAAACAAAGATAACTTGGGACGGATGAAACAAACACCGTTGAGAAAACTTAGAATTGATCTTGCAGATGTTGAAAATGATCGGATCCACTTGAGGAGAAGCACACCGGTTGGAAAAAATTGACATGACAATCTCGATGATCAAAAGGATTAGTACTCCCATAGAAATATGAGAACACTGCTTAGGAAAGGTATGGAATCAACACTTGACATTGAAGCAACTCGAATACCACAAATAAAACAAAACAAAGGATTTGGCTTGCAGAATAAGCCGGAACAAATACATATGATAGAGATTTACCCAATCCCATATCACGCATCTGTCGGAAAGATATTCTAGGAGCTACTTGAATTCCCACCTATAAACTCCCGAAACGTTCTGGTTATGCAATCTGGTGTTGGGGATACAGGGGAAGCAATATATCTCACCCAAACTAACAATACCTACATCCAAGCTGTATCCATCCGTCAACACATAACCAAGAAACCTTCGGAAATCGTGTACCTCAACCTTCGAAAAGCATCTGTTATACGAGTTATGGCAATACTCCTGAACTCCCTAGTACTGGGTGATGTCGAGGTTATCTCACCAACAACTGCATAAAAGAGATTTTCGATGTCGGCAAAACTCAGGTATTCCAGAACTGCAACGATAAAATTGTGACGACAACACCTCGGAGCTCAACTCCCCGGGTCAATGCCACATAATAGACAGGAGGCACCAAGAACAATGTTTTCGTCACAAAACCATCGGAACGATTCCAAGATACCCGCGTGATCCTAAAAAAAATTTAGTGAAATTTGAGGAGAGGAAAGACAAAACATCTAAGTCAGGAGACCTCACCAGAGCGACGAAGGGGCTGAGGAGTAAAAAGAATTCCTACTCTCCGATATATATAATCCTAAGACTCAAAATAGTTTTCTTCTAGACTCAACAACGGCCAACAATCAAGGGGGCTCTTATGGTCGGTCGAGGCTCTGATACCAACTTGTCACGCCCAATATGCGACCCTATCCAAAAGGAACTCGAAGGTCCCACCAAGGATAGACCCGCATATTGAAACGCTTTTGCAAAGTGGATATCATTACATGAACATTACATAATAGATGGGGATACATACAAGAGGCATAGAATGCCACATGAATGCAACAATACATCATACACAATATCAACATCCGACTACAGATGAAACACAAACAGAAACTCAAACGGCATCCACCCTGCTAGCCCAGGCTGCCGACCTGGAACCTATCCCCTGATCGAAGAAGAAGCAGATGAAGAACTCCAAAACAAGCAAGCATCGCTCTCGCGTCAAGATCATCGCATAACCTGTACCTGCAACTGTTGTTGTAGTAATCTGTGAGCCACGAGGACTCAGCAATCCCATTACCATGGGTATCAAGACTAGCAAAGCTTAAAGGGAAAAGGAAGGGGTAAAGTGGTGAGGTTGCAGCAGCGACTAAGCATATATGGTGGCTAACATACGCAAATAAGAGCGAGAACAGAGCAAGCGGAACGGTCGTCAACTAGTAATGATCAAGAAGTGATCCTGAACTCCTACTTACATCAAACATAACCCAAAGACCGTGTTCACTTCTCAGACTCCGCCGAAAAGAGACCATCACGGCTACACACGCGGTTGATGCGTTTTAATTCGGATCTGGTGTCAAGTTATCTACAACCGGATATTAACAAATTTCCATCTGCCTATAACCGCAGGCACGGCTTTCGAAAGATTATACCCTGCAGGGGTGTCCGAACTTAGCCCATGATAAGCTCTCGCGATCAACGAAGGATATTCCTTCTCCTAGGAAGACCCGATCAGACTCGGAATCCCGGTTTACAAGACATTTCGACAATGGTAAAACAAGACCAGCAAAGCCACCCGGATGTGCCGACAAATCCCGATAGGAGCTGCACATATCTCGTTCTCAGGGCACACCGGATGAGCAAGACGACGGGTTGGCATAGACCCTGGTTGCCCAGGGGGCGCCGGACATCGCTTGGTTTGGACCAACACTTAGACAAGCATTGGCCCGGGGGGGCTAAAATAAAGATGACCCTCGGGCTCCGGAAACCCAAGGGAAAAAGGGCTAGGTGAGGCAAATGGTAAAACCAATGTTGGGCCTTGCTGGAGGAGTTTTATTCAAAGCGAACTGTCAAGGGGGTCCCATAAATCACCCAACCAAGTAAGGAACGCAAAATCCGGGAACATAACTCCGGTATGACGGAAACTAGGGCGGCAAGAGTGGAACAAAACACCAGGCATAAGGCCGAGCCTTCCACCCTTTACCAAGTATATAGATGCATTAATTAAAATAAGAGATATTGTGATATCCCAACATAACCCTGTCCATCTTGGAGCAATCTTCAACTTCACCTGCAACTAACAGCGCTATAAGAGGGGCTGAGCAAAAGCGGTAACATAGCCAAGCAACGGTTTGCTAGGAAGGGTGAAAAGGTTAGAGGCTGACATGGCAAAATAGGGAGGCTGGAAGAGCAAGCGATAGGTAGCGCAGCAAAGCGATAGAACGAAGCAACTAGCATAGCAATGATAGTAGTGAGATCCAGGGTAGCGGTCATCTTGCCTGAGATCCCACTAGGAAGAAGCATGAGTCCATGAAGAAGTCGAACGGAAGTAGTCGAAAGAATCCTCACAATCGCAACATTACTGGAACTAAGAAGCAACACCGGAAAAAAACAAACAACATGGTAAATGCACAAGCATAAACATGACATGATGCACAAACAAGTATGATGCATGTCCGGTTTAATGAGGCATGGCATAGCAAACTGCAACACACAATACTACAATTTAAGTGGAGCTCAATATGCAACGAGTTGCATATTGACGAAACACCACATTCGAGTTATTTAGTTCGCTCTCGTTTAGGTACACAACAATATTAAATGTTGTAAACATGGAAAGAGGTGGAACATAAGTAAAATAACTATTTAGGCAAGTTTAAATGAGGCCGGAAACAACAAACAATAATTCCGAAAAATCCTCATGTGCATATTTTAGATTTGGTACTGTTCTGCCCTAAAACATATTTTAATATTGTTAAACAATAAAACGAAGTGTACCACGTTAAACTAGGCATTTTTCCACCTCATTTACATATAAAGTTTAGTTATAACGGAGCTACGATTATTTAGTTATGAAATAAATCATTTTAACATGGCATATTGGCAAATTTAAACAAACAGAATTTTAAACATTTTAAACATGGATGAAAGTGGCATATTATTAATCTACACAAAATTCTAAGCATTTTACATATATAAATTATTTACATATGATGCACGGTTCATGAGGTATTATATGCATGTAGAACAGGGGTCAATCTGTAAATATGCAGTTTCTCTGGAAAATAGAAAAAAACGCAACAGGAAAAAAATATGACACAGGCCGGATCTGGAGGGGCTGGGGGGCCTCACCCATGGGCTCGGCCCAGTCGGTGCAGGAGGCCCAAGAGGGCGCGAGGCTGGAGGAGGCTGGGGCTGGCTGGCTTCGGCTGGGCCTTGGAGCTAGCGGCCCCTGGCCACGCGCGCTGGTCAACGGGAGCGAGGCGAGCGGGCTGCTCCTGCTCGATGAAGAGGAAGCAGAGGCCATGGTGTGGACATGGCGGCAGGGACATCGCGGGGACGACCGGATCCAAGGCGGGGAGGCGCGACGGGAAGCAGGGGCGGTTGGATCTGGGCGAGGACGGCGTTCTCCGGCGAGACGCCAGATCCATGCGGCTGCGAGGGAGTTCCTGGGGCTGTCCATGGCTGCTAGTCTCCTGCAGGGAGAGATGTGTGGGAGAGAGGAAACGGTAGAGGAAGAAAGAGAGAGGGCGCGAGGAGGAGGTCCTCGGCGTTGAGAGCTCCGACGAGCTAGTCCGGCGGCCGGACTCCGGCGAGGCGCGCATGGATTGGGAAGAGGAGGCGCTCGGGTGGAGGGTTCGAGCGACGGGAGGAGCGGGCGGCGGCACGGTTTGGGCACAGATGGGCTTCCAAGGCCTCGATCTGGGTTCCGCGGGCCCTACGCGAGGAGGGAGACAGGGCACGTGCTTGGCGGCGTGACCGGTGGCTGCGCGCCAAGTGGCGGCGGGGCAGTGGGGAAGAAGGGGTAGGGGTTAGGGTTTCCGAAAATGGAGTAGGGTGTCCATATATAGTAGGAGGGGGTGACCGAGGGCTGTTTGGAGCCCTCCGATCGAGATCAGACGGCTCCGAAATGTGCAACAACTAGGTGGGCTTAGAAGAGCAAGATTTGGACAGATCGCAGACGTCCGATCGAGATCAAAGGTTCAGAATAGATAGGCTAGGAGAGTTCAAATAAGAAACCAAAGATGTTTTAGGGATGTTGGGGGATGATTCGGACTCATCGGTGACGACTGCTCCGGTCGGGTTCGGAAAAGGTTTCAGACACGCACGCGGGGGGGGCTGCAAAGGAG